>NC_092289.1:3863946-4163946 GCF_036320965.1 Panulirus ornatus | reverse complement strand
CTGCGTGATCATCTGCGCCTCCACACAGGGGAGCGCCCCTTCACCTGTCATACTTGTGGCCGTTCATTTGTTCAGCGGCAACATCTGCGGCAACATGAACGTGCTGCCAAGTGTGTTGCACCTGTGTGCTTCACCTGCAATCAGACCTTCTCTAATAGGGATGCACTCACCCTGCATATGAGGCTGCACCTCCTGCCACCCACCACTACCAATTCCACCACCACAACATTTTCCAGCCCACAGTGATATCTGTGTACTTTGTAAAGAATATTATATAACTAGTTAATGTGGTGGCAGTGTGCTGTGAGTGTGAAAGGAGGTTTGACATATGTTTGTGTATCGTTACAGACGATGCGGTTATTACTTGGGGAGTTGGGTGAGGCGGGTGGCGGGGCGCCGCTTGCTGACGGGGGCGCCGCATACTCTCGGAGGGGACCTCCTACATCAGCCAGTGGTGGGGGAAATGTGACTCCAGCAGTGGCCCCTGACCTTGACATCTTGGAGTATTGCCTGAATGATGCTGTAGGAGAACAGCTCCCTGGAGAACCAAGGTCCCCTCGCCTTAATACTCCTCGTGGACCTGGGAGCAGTGCTGGAGGTGATCAGTCTGTGGTGACAGGCTCTTTACTCTACCAGTGTCGGCCCTTTGCATGTAGATTCTGTGCCAAACGGTTCAAAAGGAAGGACCACCTAGTTGAGCATGAACGTACACATACTGGTGAGCGGCCATATGTTTGTTCCATGTGTGGAAAAAGTTTTGCTAAGAAGACCAACTTGAACACACATACTCGCAGTCATCATCAGCAGCAACAGCAGTACTGCCACCACCTTCACGCCTCCTAGGCTACTTACCATTAGCTTAAGCAGAATTCTTCCTAAGTATATAAATTTTGCACAACTTAAAAGATTTACTGTTTGATTCATTTAGATGACTTCATTTGCCATACTCACACCCTTCAAATCATCTGAAGAATTTATCTTACATGTTGGTTTTATTTGGATAAGATATATTCCTCTGTCATATTTTGTACTTATTTTCATTAATTCATTTGTATAATAAAAGTGTGTAATATAACTGTTTGTATTATTATTTTATGAAGTTTTCTTTATTAGGAGAAACAGTTGTCTCAATTCATCCCTTTAGATCATCAGTGACCTTGAAAATGAAGGCAGGTTTGTAAAATGCAGTGAAATCTATCACTAGGGTACGGGACTGCAGAAATTTCCAAATGGTTTGTGTTATCTTCTCATTATGGTTGTCTCTTACCTATGAGAAAATGAGAGTAAAAGATGAGGTGAATATAAGTTAACACGTTGGTAAGGACTTGAGTTCTTCCTTATTCTTGGTTTTAGATTAGAGGATTCACCAAATGAAGGTAACGGATGGAAAAAGCAAAATGTTAAAGCAAGGCGGAACATTGGTGGGCAGCTATAGGCAGGGGAGTAATGGTCGGGTGTTGGTCTTTGCAGGGGTTGTTGGAGCCTCAACTTGTGAACGTGGGGGTTGCGTGCCTGGCAGAGCAGGAGATGGTGAGCGTGGCAGTAGGGGAGGGCGCCTTAGCCACTAGGCGATATGCTTGCAGGGCATGTGGCCGCTCCTTCAAGAAGAAAGATCACGTCAGAGAACACTTCCGCATGCACACAGGGGAGAAACCCTTCATGTGCCCTCTGTGTCTTAAGCGTTTTACCCGAGGGCGCACACTCAAGACACATGTAGCCATTGCCCATCCCCAGGCTCACATTTAGAGGCTCCTCAAAATTGCTTAACTGTAAACATTAAAGAATCAGTATTAAGTGGTTAAATCTAAGAAACATCTAGTCTTGTGTGCTCGAGTCTGAGCCCCCTATATACAATGGTTTAGCTTACATGAATTGCACTTTGTGCATTTAACTTATGATAAGAGCATTAGAAAATGCAAGATATCGTTATTTAAACATCAGTGTTTCCTCCACTTTTGATCACTGTTTTGTTTTTAATGTATACCATGTCACCTCTTCTTATTCAGAGCATGTTGGTGCATGCAGAATTTTCCCCCCAAAAAATTTACTACTGACCATTACATCTTGAAAAGTTAAAAAGACCTAAGCTCTTAGCTCTGCTTTAAACATTTCTTGAACAATTATGCATGCTGGTTTTGCTTTCAGATAAGTGAGTTACTTGCCAAAGACCGAGAAAAAGGAGTGTTACTATAGCAAGGACACTCAAGTAGAAATAAGGAAGCAATAAGAAACAGTCAGCTCCACATCTTTTGAAGCTGAAGACCCTTGCTAACAGCCATGCTTGAAATGTTGAAAGAGCTCAGCATGCTTTGCTTTCAGATAAGTGGAGCAGACATCTTATACACAATAAATAAGAGTATTTGAAAAGAATGAACATTGTCATAGTATAGACAAGGAGGAGTGTTGAAATAAAGAAGCATTGAAAGATAGAAGCATAGGAGGATAGTAAGATATAAAAAATGGAGTATTGTTGACTTTGAGACTGTGTAAGAGACTTTCAAGTGCCGCTGTAATGTGAATGTGGCTAACGAGGAGACGAATCATGGGGAGAAATTTCAGTTTTACTGCCACTTACGTAATAGTTCCTCCATGAGTAACAAAATATAGATGATCCACTACCTCCAGCTTGAGTCGGTAGAACTACCAATATTTTTTTGAGTCATTTAACAGGCTGAATATTCATTTGGAAAGAATAGCTGTGATACTAATAAACAGTTGTGCCATAAACAATTCCTAAGTTCTGCTAGTCATATGATTTTGATATCTATCTGTGTTAATTGTTATTTGGCTCTGAAAGCCATGTGGAATTTCTTAAAGGTAATAGATTAAATCAATGTAAGAAGTTTTTGCTGGATGTATTGATATTCTGAAGATGATAAAGAGTTAAAAGATTCTTTCAAACTACTGAAATCTGATGTTAAAATTTGTTATATAATGGACCTTCTGAAAGTTTGAGATTATGATATTATTTAGTAAATGTTTTATATATCAGTACATATATTTTTTCTAGTAATATGCAAAAGTTATCATTTGTAATTGAGAAGTGGATTCACCAATTGTCAGTAGAAATTCTCACTTGAAGAAGTGTTTTATAAAAAGTCTTATTATGATTATCTTGTTAGAATTTTATGTATATCACGGTATCCTGACTTGTCAAACCTTGATGACATCAAAATTCACCCTAAAGCGTTTGCATTATAATCTCCGTGGTTAAAACATATAAGCATGAATTCTGCATATCTGTTTGGATATTATAAAGTGAACAAGTTGCCTTGCATAAGCTAAGGAAATTAGGTCCATGAAATCAGTGGGAATTGCCTAGGTAGGTTTTCAGGAGGAAAACTAGGAGAAAAATAGAAGCTGAAGGAAGCTGTTTCCTTGAAGGTGTTTTGGGTTCCAGAATGTATGCCACATCACCATGTTGGCTGTCACATGAAAGTGGCAAAAGAGAAGAACTATCAGTGAGAAATGGAAAACTTAACACTTCTCTCCTGTCATGTTTGTTAGGTCACTGAAATCAACTGATATCCTACAAGTGATGTATTGAAACCTAGGTTGGTGATTCTATATTACATATAATTTCAATAACTTTTTAATCAGAATCTCCCAATGTAAGTACTGATCATCTTATACCTGTAATCCAGTACACAAAATCTATTTCCCAAAAAGGACATTTTTAATCAAAATGTTCCGGTGTTGTATGTCTTACACATTAAGATATGGATTATGAAAACAAAAAGCAATTGCTAATATATAACAATAGCTCATGCTATTTGTTAGTGTATTTGTACATAAAAGCTGTTAACGGAGGTACTGTATTGCTCATTTATTTGGTGGTAAATCATTAGCATACATTCCTAATTTTTGTAATAAAGTTTTCACTTTTAGCTTTTACTTGTGATTGACCTTTATTTATATAATATATGAAAATGAACAAGTTTATTTATTTTTTTATTTTTTTTTTTTTTTTTTTCCAAAGCAAGGAACAGAGAAGGGGGCTGGATGAGGATGTTTCCTCAGAGGCCCAGTCCTCTGTTCTTAACACTACCTCGCTGATGCGGGAAATGGCGAATAGTATGAAAAAAAGAAATATATATATATATATATATATATATATATATATATATATATATATATATATATCTTTTTTTTTTTTTCAAACTATTCGCCATTTCCCGCGTTAGCGAGGTAGCGTTAAGAACAGAGGACTGGGCCTTGGAGGGAATATCCTCACCTGGCCCCCTTCTCTGTTCCTTGTTTTGGAAAATTAAAAAAAAAAAACGAGAGGGGAAGATTTCCAGCCCCCCGCTCCCTCCCCTTTTAGTCGCCTTCTACGACACGCAGGGAATACGTGTGAAGTATTCTTTCTCCCCTATCCCCAGGGATATATATATATATACATATATATATATATATATATATATATATATATATATATATATATATATATATATATATATATATATATATTATTTGCACACCACCTCGACCAAAACACCCTATATCTGCCACTCTATCATCAAACACATTCAACAAACCTTCAAAATACTCACTCCATCTCCTTCTCACATCACCACTACTTGTTATCACCTCCCCATTTGCGCCCTTCACCGAAGTTCCCATTTGCTCCCTTTTCTTACGCACTTTATTTACCTCCTTCCAGAACATCTTTTTATTCTCCCTAAAATTTAATGATACTCTCTCACCCCAACTCTCATTTGCCCTCTTTTTCACCTCTTGCACCTTTCTCTTGACCTCCTGTCTCTTTCTTTTATACATCTCCCACTCAATTGCATTTTTTCCCTGCAAAAATCGTCCAAATGCCTCTCTCTTCTCTTTCACTAATAATCTTACTTCTTCATCCCACCACTCACTACCCTTTCTAATCAACCCACCTCCCACTCTTCTCATGCCACAAGCATCTTTTGTGCAGTCCATCACTGATTCCCTAAATACACCCCATTCCTCCCCCTTTGTCGCTGTCTCACGCGTTAGTGAGGTAGCGCAAGGAAGCAGACGAAACTATGGCCCAACCCATCCTCTTACACATGTATATACATACACGTCCACACACGCAAATATACATACCTATACATCTCAAAGTATACATATAAATACACACACAGACATATACATATGTACACACGTACATAATTCATACTGTCTGCCTTTATTCATTCCCATCGCCACCTCGCCAATCATGAAATAACAACCCCCTCCCCCCTCATTTGTGCGAGGTAGCGCTAGGAAAAGACAACAAAGGCCCTATTCGTTCACACTCAGTCTCTAGCTGTCATGTAATAATGCACCGAAACCACAGCTCCCTCTCCACATCCAGGCCTCACACAACTTTCCATGGTTTACCCCAGACGCTTCACATGCCCTGGTTCAATCCATTGACAGCACGTCGACCCCGGTATACCACATCGTTCCAATTCACTCTATTCCTTGCACGCCTTTCACCCTCCTGCATGTCCAGGCCCCGATCACTCAAAATCTTTTTCACTCCACCTTTCCATCTCCAATTTGGTCTCCCACTTCTCCTTGTTCCTTCCACCTCTGACACATATATCCTCTTGGTCAGTCTTTCCTCACTCATTCACTCCATGTGACCAAACCATTTCAAAACACCCTCTTCTGCTCTCTCAACCACACTCTTTTTATTACCACACATCTCTCTTACCCTTACATTACTTACTCGATCAAAACACCTCACACCACATATTGTCCTCAAACTTCTCATTTCCAGCTCAACCACCCTCCTCCGCACAACTCTATCCATATCCCATGCCTCGCAACCATACAACATTGTTGGAACCACTATTTCTTCAAACATACCCATTTTTGCTTTCCGAGATAATGTTCTCGACTTCCACACATTCTTCAAGGCTGCCAGAATTTTCGTCCCCTCCCCCACCCTATCATTCACTTCCACTTCCATGGTTCCATCTGCTGCCAAATCCACTCCCAGACATCTAAAACACTTCACTTCCTCCAGTTTTTCTCCATTCAAACTTACCTCCCAATTGACTTGACCCTCAACCCTACTGTACCTAATAACCTTGCTCTTATTCACATTTAATCTCAACTTTCTTCTTTCACACACTTTACCAAACTTTGTCACCAGCTTCTGCAGTTTCTCACATGAATCAGCCAACAGCGCTGTATCATCAGCGAACAACAACTGACTCACTTCCCAAGATCTCTCATCCACAACAGACCGCATACTTACCCTCTTTCCAAAACTCTTGCATTCACCTCCCTAACAACCCCATCCATAAACAAATTAAACAACCATGGAGACATCACACACCCCTGCCACAAACCTTCATTCACTGAGAACCAATCACTTTCCTCTCTTCCTACACGTACACTTACCTTACATCCTCGATAAAAATTTTCACTGCTTCTAACAACTTGCCTCCCACGCCATATATTCTTAATACCTTCCACAGAGGATCTCTATCAACTCTATCATGTGCCTTCTCCAGATCCATAAATGCTACATACTAATCCATTTGCTTTTGTAAGTATTTCTCACATACATTCCTCAAAGCAAACACCTGATCCACACATCCTCCACCACTTCTGAAACCACACTGCTCTTTCCCAATCTGATGCTCTGTACATGCCTTCACCCTCTCAATCAATACCCTCCCATATAATTTCCCAGGAATACTCAATAAACTTTTACCTCTGTAATTTGAGCACTCACCTTTGTCCCCTTTGCCTTTGTACAATGGCACTATGCAAGCATTCCGCCAATCCTGAGGCACCTCACCATGAATCATACATACATTAAATAACCTTACCAACGAGTCAACAATACAGTCACCCCTTTTTTTTTATAAACTCCACTGCAGTACCATCCAAACATGAGATGTATAGGTATGCACGACAGCTAGAGACTTGAGTGTGAACGAATGGGGCTTTTGTTGTCTTTTCCTAGCGCTACCTCGCACACATGAGGGGGGAGGGGGATGGTATTCCATGTGTGGCAAGGTGGCGATGGGAATGAATAAAGGCAGACAGTGTGAAGTGTGTGCATGGGTATATATGTATGTGTCTGTGTGTGTATATATACGTGTACATTGAGATGTATAGGTATGTATATTTGCGTGTGTGGACGTGTATGTATATACATGTGTATGGGGGTGAGTTGGGCCATTTCTTTTGTCTGTTTCCTTGCGCAACCTCGCAAACGCGGGAGACAGCGACAAAGCAAAATAAATAAATAAATAAATATATATATATGTATATATTTTTTTTTTTTGTCAGTCTCCCGTGTTTGCGAGGTAGCGCAAGGAAACAGACGAAAGAAATGGCCCAACCCACCCCCATACACATGTATATACATACGTCCACACACGCAAATATACATACCTACACAGCTTTCCATGGTTTACCACAGATGCTTCACATGCCCTGATTCAATCCACTGACAGCACATCAACCCTGGTATACCACATTGATCCAATTCACTCTATTCCTTGCCCTCCTTTCACCCTCCTGCATGTTCAGGCCCCGATCACACAAAATCTTTTTCACTCCATCTTTCCACCTCCAATTTGGTCTCCCACTTCTCCTCGTTCCCTCCACCTCCGACACATATATCCTCTTGGTCAATCTTTCCTCACTCATTCTCTCCATGTGCCCAAACCATTTCAAAACACCCTCTTCTGCTCTCTCAACCACGCTCTTTTTATTTCCACACATCTCTCTTACCCTTATGTTACTTACTCGATCAAACCACCTCACACCACACATTGTCCTCAAACATCTCATTTCCAGCACATCCATCCTCCTACGCACAACTCTATCCATAGCCCATGCCTCGCAACCATACAACATTGTTGGAACCACTATTCCTTCAAACATAGCCATTTTTGCTTTCCGAGATAATGTTCTCGACTTCCACACATTCTTCAAGGCTCCCAGAATTTTCGCCCCCTTCCCCACCCTATGATCCACTTCCGCTTCCATGGTTCCATCCGCTGCCAGATCCACTCCCAGATATCTAAAACACTTTACTTCCTCCAGTTTTTCTCCATTCAAACTTACCTCCCAATTGACTTGACCCTCAACCCTACTGTACCTAATAACCTTGCTCTTATTCACATTTACTCTCAACTTTCTTCTTTCACACACTTTACCAAACTTTGTCACCAGCTTCTGCAGTTTCTCACATGAATCAGCCAACAGCGCTGTATCATCAGCGAACAACAACTGACTCACTTCCCAAGCTCTCTCATCCCCAACAGACTTCATACTTGCCCCTCTTTCCAAAACTCTTGCATTCACTCTTGTTTATGGATATATATATATATATATATATATATATATATATATATATATATATATATATATATATATATCCCTGGGGATAGGGGAGAAAGAATACTTCCCATGTATTCCCTGCGTGTCGTAAAAGGCGACTAAAAGGGAAGGGAGCGGGGGGCTGGAAATCCTCCCCTCTCATTTTTGATTTTCCAAGGGAAGGAACAGAGATGGGGGCCAAGTGGGGATTTCCCTCAAAGGCTCAGTCCTCTGCTCCTAAAGCTACCTCGCTACCGCGGGAAATGGCGAATAGTATGAAAAATATATATATGTATATATATATATATATATATATATATATATATATATATAATGTGGCAGTTGAGGGAATAATTGGTATACATGGGGTGTTCAGTGTTGTAAATGGAAATGGTGAAGAGCTTGTAGATTTATGTGCTGAAAAAGGACTGGTGATTGGGAATACCTGGTTTAAAAAGCGAGATATACATAAGTACACGTATGTAAGCAGGAGAGATGGCCAGAGAGCGTTATTGGATTACGTGTTAATAGGCAGGCGCGCGAAAGAGAGACTTTTGGATGTAAATGTGCTGAGAGGTGCAACTGGAGGGATGTCTGATCATTATCTTGTGGAGGCTAAGGTGAAGATTTGTATGGGTTTTCAGAAAAGAAGAGTGAATGTTGGGGTGAAGAGGGTGGTGAGAGTAAGTGAGCTTGGGAAGGAGACGTGTGTGAGGAAGTACCAGGAGAGACTGAGTACAGAATGGAAAAAGGTGAGAACAATGGAAGTAAGGGGAGTGGGGGAGGAATGGGATGTATATAGGGAATCAGTGATGGATTACGCAAAAGATGCTTGTGGCATGAGAAGCGTGGGAGGTGGGTTGATTAGAAAGGGTAGTGAGTGGTGGGATGAAGAAATAAGATTATTAGTGAAAGAGAAGGGAGAGGCATTTGGACGATTTTTGTAGGGAAAAATTGCAATTGAGTGGGAGATGTATAAAAGAAAGAGACAGGAGGTCAAGAGAAAGGTGCAAGAGGTGAAAAAGAGGGCAAATATATATATATATATTTTTTTTTTTTTTTGTCGCTGTCTCCCGCGTTTGCGAGGTAGCGCAAGGAAACAGACGAAAGAAATGGCCCAACCCACCCCTATACACATGTATATACATACGTCCACACACGCAAATATACATACCTACACAGCTTTCCATGGTTTACCCCAGACGCTTCACATGCCCTGATTCAATCCACTGACAGCACGTCAACCCCGGTATACCACATCGCTCCAATTCACTCTATTCCTTGCCCTCCTTTCACCCTCCTGCATGTTCAGGCCCCGATCACACAAAATCTTTTCCACTCCATCTTTCCACCTCCAATTTGGTCTCCCTCTTCTCCTCGTTCCCTCCACCAACGACACATATATCCTCTTGGTCAATCTTTCCTCACTCATTCTCTCCATGTGCCCAAACCATTTCAAAACACCCTCTTCTGCTCTCTCAACCACGCTCTTTTTATTTCCACACATCTCTCTTACCCTTACGTTACTTACTCGATCAAACCACCTCACACCACACATTGTCCTCAAACATCTCATTTCCAGCACATCCATCCTCCTGCGCACCACTCTATCCATAGCCCACGCCTCGCAACCATACAACATTGTTGGAACCACTATTCCTTCAAACATACCCATTTTTGCTTTCCGAGATAATGTTCTCGACTTCCACACATTCTTCAAGGCTCATAGAATTTTCGCCCCCTCCCCCATCCTATGATCCACTTCCGCTTCCATGGTTCCATCCGCTGCCAGATCCACTCCCAGATATCTAAAACACTTTACTTCCTCCAGTTTTTCTCCATTCAAACTCACCTCCCAATTGACTTGACCCTCAACCCTACTGTACCTAATAACCTTGCTCTTATTCACATTTACTCTTAACTTTCTTCTTTCACACACTTTACCAAACTCAGTCACCAGCTTCTGCAGTTTCTCACATGAATCAGCCACCAGCGCTGTATCATCAGCGAACAACAACTGACTCACTTCCCAAGCTCTCTCATCCCCAACAGACTTCATACTTGCCCCTCTTTCCAAAACTCTTGCATTCACCTCCCTAACAACCCCATCCATAAACAAATTAAACAACCATAGAGACATCACACATCCCTGCCGCAAACCTACATTCACTGAGAACCAATCACTTTCCTCTCTTCCTACACGTACACATGCCTTACATCCTCGATAAAAACTTTTCACTGCTTCTAACAACTTGCCTCCCACACCATATATTCTTAATACCTTCCACAGAGCATCTCTATCAACTCTATCATATGCCTTCTCCAGATCCATAAATGCTACATACAAATCCATTTGCTTTTCTAAGTATTTCTCACATACATTCTTCAAAGCAAACACCTGATCCACACATCCTCTACCACTTCTGAAACCACACTGCTCTTCCCCAATCTGGTGCTCTGTACATGCCTTCACCCTCTCAATCAATATCCTCCGATATGATTTACCAGGAATACTCAACAAACTTATACCTCTGTAATTTGAGCACTCACCCTTATCCCCTTTGCCTTTGTACAATGGCACTATGCACGCATTCCGCCAATCCTCAGGCACCTCACCATGAGTCATACATACATTAAATAACCTTACTAACCAGTCAACAATACAGTCACCCCCTTTTTTAATAAATTCCACTGCAATACCATCCAAACCTGCTGCCTTGCCGGCTTTCATCTTCCGCAAAACTTTTACTACCTCTTCTCTGTTTACCAAATCATTTTCCCTAACCCTCTCACTTTGCACACCACCTCGACCAAAACACCCTATATCTGCCACTCTATCATCAAACACATTCAACAAACCTTCAAAATACTCACTCCATCTCCTTCTCACATCACCACTACTTGTTATCACCTCCCCATTTGCGCCCTTCACTGAAGTTCCCATTTGCTCTCTTGTCTTACGCACTTTATTTACCTCCTTCCAGAACATCTTTTTATTCTCCCTATATATATATATATATATATATATATATATATATATCTTTTCTTTCTTTCAAACTATTCCCCATTTCCCGTGTTAGCAAGGTAGCGTCAAGAACAGAGGACTGGGCCTCTGAGGGAATATCCTCACCTGGTCCCCTTCTCTGTTCCTTCTTTTGGGAAAAAAAAAAAAAAATGATGAGAGGGGAGGATTTCCAGCCCCCCGCTCCCTCCCCTTTTAGTCGCCTTCTACGACACGCAGGGAACACGTGGGAAGTATTCTTTCTCCCCTATCCCCAGGGATATATATATATATATATATATATATATATATATATATATATATATATATATATATATATATATATATATATTTCTTTCTTTCAAACTATTCGCCATTTCCTGCATTAGCAAGGTAGCGCTAAGAACAGAGGACTGGGCCTGTGAGGGAATATCCCCACCTGGCGCCATTCTCTGCTCCTTCTTTTGGAAAATTTAAAAAAAAGAAATGAGGGGAGGATTTCCAGCCCCCCGCTCCCTCCCCATTTAGTCGCCTTTTACGACACGCAGGGAATACGTGGGAAGTATTCTTTCTCCCCTATCCCCAGGGATAATATATATATATATATATATATGTATATATTCATTCCTGTTGCCACTGCGCCACACATGAAATGACAACCCACTCTCCTCCCACACATGCATAAGGTAGCGCTAGGAAAAGACAAGAAAGGCCACATTCGTTCACACTCAGTCTCTAGCTGTCTTGTATAATGCATCAAAATCACAGCTCACTTTCCACATCCAGGCCCCACAAAACTTTCCATGGTTTACCCCAGACGCTTCACATGCCCTGGTTCAATCCATTGACAGCACATTGCCCTTGGTATACCACATCGTTCCAATTCACTCTATTCCTTGCACGCCTTTCACCCTCCGCATGTTCTGGCCTCAGTCGCTCAAAATCTTTTTCACTCCATCCTTCCATCTTCAGTTTGGTCTCCCACTTCTCTTCGTTCCTTCCACCTCTGACACATATATCCTCTTTGTCTGTCTTTCCTCACTCATTCTCTCCATGTGACCAAACCATTTCAATACACCCTCTTCTGCTCTCTCAATCACACTCTTTTTATTACCACACATGTGAACGAATGTGGCCTTTGTTGACTTTTTCTAGCACTACTTTGCGCGCATGCGGGGGAGGGGGGATGTCATTTCATGTGTAGCGGGGTGGTGACGGGAATGAATAAAGGTAGCAAGTATGAATTATGTACATGTGAGTATATGTATATGTCTGTGTATGTATATATATAAATATAGGTATGTATATGAAGAAAGTTGAGAGTAAATGTGAATAAGAGCAAGGTTATTAGGTACAGTAGGGGTGAGGGTCAAGTCAATTGGGAGGTGAGTTTGAATGGAGAAAAACTGGAGGAAGTGAAGTGTTTTAGATATCTGGGAGTGGATCTGTCAGCGGATGGAACCATGGAAGCGGAAGTGGATCATAGGGTGGGGGAGGGGGCGAAAATTTTGGGAGCCTTGAAAAATGTGTGGAAGTCGAGAACATTATCTCGGAAAGCAAAAATGGGTATGTTTGAGGGAATAGTGGTTCCAACAATGTTGTATGGTTGCGAGGCGTGGGCTATGGATAGAGATGTGCGCAGGAGGATGGATGTGCTGGAAATGAGATGTTTGAGGACAATGTGTGGTGTGAGGTGGTTTGATCGAGTAAGTAACGTAAGGGTAAGAGAGATGTGTGGAAATAAAAAGAGCGTGGTTGAGAGAGCAGAAGAGGGTGTTTTGAAATGGTTTGGGCACATGGAGAGAATGAGTGAGGAGAGATTGACCAAGAGGATATATGTGTCGGAGGTGGAGGGAACGAGGAGAAGAGGGAGACCAAATTGGAGGTGGAAAGATGGAGTGAAAAAGATTTTGTGTGATCGGGGCCTGAACATGCAGGAGGGTGAAAGGAGGGCAAGAAATAGAGTGAATTGGAGTCATGTGGTATACCGGGGTTGACGTGCTGTCAGTGGATTGAAGCAAGGCATGTGAAGCGTCTGGGGTAAACCATGGAAAGCTGTGTAGGTATGTATATTTGCGTGTGTGGACGTGTGTATGTACATGTGTATGGGGGGGGGGGTTGGGCCATTTCTTTCGTCTGTTTCCTTGCGCTACCTCGCAAACGCGGGAGACAGCGACAAAGTATAAAAAAAAAAAAAAAAAAAAAAAAAAAAAAAGGTATGTATATGTGTTTGTGGACCCTGTGTATATACATATGTATGTTGGGGGGTTGGGCCACATTTACTCTCAGCTTTCTTCTTTCACACACTACCAAACTCAGTTGCCAGCTTCTGAAGTTTCTTACCCGAATTAGCCACTAGCGCTGTATCATCAGCGAACAACAACTGACTCACTTCCTTAGCTCTCTCATCCCCAACAGACTTCATACTTGCCCCTCTCTCCAAAACTCTTGCATTCACCTCCCAAACAACCCCATCCATAATTAAATTAAACAACCATGGAAACATCACACATCCCTGCCACAAACTGAGATTCCCTGAGAACCAATCACTTTCCTCTCTTCCTACTCGTACACATGCCTTACATCCTCGATAAAAACTTTTCACTGCTTCTAACAACTTGCCTCCCACACCATATATTCTTAATACCTTCCACAGAGCATCTCTATCATCTTTATCATATCCCTTCTCCAGATCCATAAATGCAACATACAAATCCATTTGCTTTTCTAAGTATTTCTCACATACATTCTTCAAAGCAAACACCTGATCCACACATCCTCTACCACTTCTGAAACCACACTGCTCTTCCCCAATATGATGCTCTGTACATGCCTTCACCCTCTCAATCAATACCCTCCCATATAATTTCCCAGGAATACTCAACAAACATATACCTCTGTAGTTTTAGTACTCACCTTTATCCCCTTTGCCTTTGTACAATGGCACTATGCAAGCATTCCGTCAATCCTCAGGCACCTCATCGTGAGTCATACATACTTTAAATAACCTTACCAACAAGTCAACAACACAATCACCCTCTTTTCTGATAAATTCCACTGTAGTACCATCCAAACCTGCTGCCTTGCCGGCTTATTTCTTCCAAAAAGCTTTTACTACCTCTTCTCTGTTTACCAAATCATTCTCCCTAACCCTCTCACTTTGCAAATTTACTATACATTATTGCTGTTTCCTGTGTCAGAGAGGTAGCGCTAGTAAGCAGACGAACAATATATATATATATATATATATATATATATATATATATATATTTTTTTTTTTTTTTTTTTTTTTTTTTTATTATACTTTGTTGCTGTCTCCCGCGTTTGCGAGGTAGCGCAAGGAAACAGACGAAAGAAATGGCCCAACCCACCCCCCATACACATGTATATACATACACCCACACACGCAAATATACATACCTACACAGCTTTCCATGGTTTACCCCAGACACTTCACATGCCCTGATTCAATCCATTGACAGCACGTCGACCCTGGTATACCACATCGATCCAGTTCACTCTATTCCTTGCCTGCCTTTCACCCTCCTGCATGTTCAGGCCCCGATCACTCAAAATCTTTTTCACTCCATCTTTCCACCTCCAATTTGGTCTCCCACTTCTCGTTCCCTCCACCTCCGACACATATATCCTCTTGGTCAATCTTTCCTCACTCATTCTCTCCATGTGACCAAACCATTTCAAAACACCCTCTTCTGCTCTCTCAACCATGCTTTTTTTATTTCCACACATCTCTCTTACCCTTACATTACTTACTCGATCAAACCACCTCACACCACACATTGTCCTCAAACATCTCATTTCCAGCACATCCACCCTCCTGCGCACAACTCTATCCATAGCCCACACCTCGCAACCATACAACATTGTTGGAACCACTATTCCTTCAAACATACCCATTTTTGCTTTCTGAGATAATGTTCTCGACTTCCACACATTCTTCAAGGCTCCCAGGATTTTCGCCCCCTCCCCCACCCTATGATTCACTTCCGCTTCCATGGTTCCATCCGCTGCCAGATCCACTCCCAGATATCTAAAACACTTTACTTCCTCCAGTTTTTCTCCATTCAAACTTACCTCCCAATTGACTTGACCCTCAACTCTACTGTACCAAATAACCTTGCTCTTATTCACATTTACTCTTAACTTTCTTCTTTCACACACTTTACCAAACTCAGTCACCAGCTTCTGCAGTTTCTCACATGAATCAGCCACCAGCGTTGTATCATCAGTGAACAACAACTGACTCACTTCCCAAGCTCTCTCATCCCCAACAGACTTCATACTTGCCCCTCTTTCCAAAACTCTTGCATTCACCTCCCTAACAACCCCATCCATAAACAAATTAAACAACCATGGAGACATCACACACCCCTGCCGGAAACCTACATTCACTGAGAACCAGTCACTTATATATATATATATATATATATATATATATCTAGAATGAGTGTGGTTGAGAGAGCAGAAGAGGGTGTATTGAAATGGTTTGGTCACATGGAGAGAATGAATGAGGAAAGATTGACTAAGAGAATATATGTGTCAGAGGTGGAGGGAACGAGAAGTGGGAGACCAAATTGGAGGTGGAAAGATGGAGTGAAAAAGATTTTGGGCGATCGGGGCCTGATCATGCAGGAGGGTGAAAGGTGTGTAAGGTATAGAGTGAATTGGAACGATGTGGTATACCAGGGTCGACGTGCTGTCAATGGATTGAACCAGGGCATGTGAAGCGTCTGGGGTAAACCATGGAAAGTTCTGTGGGGCCTGGATGTGGAAAGGGAACTGTGGTTTTGGTGCATTGTTACATGACAGCTAGAGACTGAGTGTGAACAAATGGGGCCTTTGTTGTCTTTTCCTAGTGCTACATCGCACACATGAGGGGGGAGGGGGTTGTTATTTCATGTGTGGCAAGGTGGCGATGGGAATAATAATGGCAGGCAGTATGAATTATGTACATGTGTATATATGTATATGTCTGTGTGTGTATATATATGTATACGTTGAGATGTATAGGTATGTATATTTGCATGTGTGGACGTGTATGTTTATACATGTGTATGTGGGTAGGTTGGGCCATTCTTTCGTCTGTTTCCTTGCGCTACCTTGCTAACGCGGGAGACAGCGACAAAGCAAAATGAATATATATATATATATATATATATATGTGTGTGTGTGTGTGTGTGTGTGTGTGGATCAGGTGTTTGCTTTGAAGAATGTATGTGAGAAATACTTAGAAAAGCAAATGGATTTGTATGTAGCATTTATGGATCTGGAGAAGGCTTATGATAGAGTTGATAGAGATGCTCTGTGGAAGGTATTAAGAATATATGGTGTGGGAGGCAAGTTGTTAGAAGCAGTGAAAAGTTTTTATCGAGGATGTAAGGCATGTGTACGTGTAGGAAGAGAGGAAAGTGATTGGTTCTCACTGAATGTAGGTTTGCAGCAGGGGTGTGTGATGTCTCCATGGTTGTTTAATTTGTTTATGGATGGTGTTGTTAGGGAAGTAAATGCAAGAGTTTTGGAAAGAGGGGCAAGTATGAAGTCTGTTGGGGATGAGAGAGCTTGGGAAGTGAGTCAGTTGTTGTTCGCTGATGATACAGCGCTGGTGGCTGATTCATGTGAGAAACTGCAGAAGCTGGTGACTGAGTTTGGTAAAGTGTGTGAAAGAAGAAAGTTAAGAGTAAATGTGAATAAGGGCAAGGTTATTAGGTACAGTAGGGTTGAGGGTCAAGTCAATTGGGAGGTAAGTTTGAATGGAGAAAAACTGGAGGAAGTAAAGTGTTTTAGATATCTTGGAGTGGATCTGGCAGCGGATGGAACCATGGAAGCGGAAGTGGATCATAGGGTGGGGGAGGGGGCGAAAATCCTGGGAGCCTTGAAGAATGTGTGGAAGTCGAGAACATTATCTCGGAAAGCAAAAATGGGTATGTTTGAAGGAATAGTGGTTCCAACAATGTTGTATGGTTGCAAGGCGTGGGCTATGGATAGAGTTGTGCGCAGGAGGATGGATGTGCTGGAAATGAGATGTTTGAGGACAATGTGTGGTGTGAGGTGGTTTGATCGAGTAAGTAACGTAAGGGTAAGAGAGATGTGTGGGAATAAAAAGAGCGTGGTTGAGAGAGCAGAAGAGGGTGTTTTGAAATGGTTTGGGCACATGGAGAGAATGAGTGAGGAAAGATTGACCAACGAGAAGTGGGAGACCAAATTGGAGGTGGAAAGATGGAGTGAAAAAGATTTTGTGTGATCGGGGCCTGAACATGCAGGAGGGTGAAAGGAGGGCATATATATATTTATTTTATTTTACTTTGTTGCTCTCTCCTGCATTTGCGAGGTAGCGCAAGGAAACAGACGAAAGAAATGGCCCAACCCACCCCCATACACACTCATATATATATATATATATATGTACAAAGGCAAAGGGGATAAGAGTGAGTGCTCAAATTACAGAGGTATAAGTTTGTTGAGTATTCCTGGTAAATTATATGGGAGGGTATTGATTGAGAGGGTGAAGGCATGTACAGAGCATCAGATTGGGGAAGAGCAGTGTGGTTTCAGAAGTGGTAGAGGATGTGTGGATCAGGTGTTTGCTTTGAAGAATGTATATGAGAAATACTTAGAAAAGCAAATGGATTTGTATGTAGCATTTATGGATCTGGAGAAGGCATATGATAGAGTTGATAGAGATGCTCTGTGGAAGGTATTAAGAATATATGGTGTGGGAGGAAAGTTGTTAGAAGCAGTGAAAAGTTTTTATCGAGGATGTAAGGCATGTGTACGTGTAGGAAGAGAGGAAAGTGATTGGTTCTCAGTGAATGTAGGTTTGCGGCAGGGGTGTGTGATGTCTCCATGGTTGTTTAATTTGTTTATGGATGAGGTTGTTAGGGAGGTAAATGCAAGAGTTTTGGAAAGAGGGGCAAGTATGAAGTCTGTTGGGGATGAGAGAGCTTGGGAAGTGAGTCAGTTGTTGTTCGCTGATGATACAGCGCTGGTGGCTGATTCATGTGAGAAACTGCAGAAGCTGGTGACTGAGTTTGGAAAAGTGTGTGGAAGAAGAAAGTTAAGAGTAAATGTGAATAAGAGCAAGGTTGTTAGGTACAGTAGGGTTGAGGGTCAAGTCAATTGGGAGGTGAGTTTGAATGGAGAAAAACTGGAGGAAGTGAAGTGTTTTAGATATCTGGGAGTGGATCTGGCAGCGGATGGAACCATGGAAGCGGAGGTGGATCATAGGGTGGGGGAGGGGGCGAAAATCCTGGGGGCCTTGAAGAATGTGTGGAAGTCGAGAACATTATCTCGGAAAGCAAAAATGGGTATGTTTGAAGGAATAGTGGTTCCAACAATGTTGTATGGTTGCGAGGCGTGGGCTATGGATAGAGTTGTGCGCAGGAGGATGGATGTGCTGGAAATGAGATGTTTGAGGACAATGTGTGGTGTGAGGTGGTTTGATCGAGTGAGCAACGTAAGGGTAAGAGAGATGTGTGGAAATAAAAAGAGCGTGGTTGAGAGAGCAGAAGAGGGTGTTTTGAAGTGGTTTGGGCATATGGAGAGGATGAGTGAGGAAAGATTGACCAAGAGGATATATGTGTCGGAGGTGGAGGGAACAAGGAGAAGAGGGAGACCAAATTGGAGGTGGAAAGATGGAGTGAAAAAGATTTTGTGTGATCGGGGCCTGAACATGCAGGAGGGTGAAAGGAGGGCAAGGAATAGAGTGAATTGGATCGATGTGGTATACCGGGGTTGACGTGCTGTCAGTGGATTGAATCAAGGCATGTGAAGCGTCTGGGGTAAACCATGGAAAGCTGTGTAGGTATGTATATTTGCGTGTGTGGGCGTATGTATATACATGTGTATGGGGGGTGGGTTGGGCCATTTCTTTCGTCTGTTTCCTTGCGCTACCACGCAAACGCGGGAGACAGCAACAAAGTATAATAAAAAAAAAAATAAAAAAAAAAAATATATATATATATATATATATATATATATATATATATATATATATATATATATTTATATATATATTCAAACTTTCAAACTATTCCTCATTTCCCGCATTAGCAAGGTAGCGTTAAGAACAGAGGAATGGGCCTCTGGCCTCTGCGGGAATATCCTCACCTGGCCCCCTTCTCTGTTCCTTCTTTTGGAAAATTAAACAAAAAAACAAGGGGAGGATTTCCAGCCCCCCCCCCCCCCCCCCCCCCCCCCCCCACACCCCTCCCTCCCCTCATAGTCGCCTTGTACGACATGCAGGGAATACATGGGAAGTATTCTTTCTCCCCTATCCCCAGGGATATATATATATATATATATATATATATATATATATATATATATATATATGTATATATATATATATATATATATATATATATATATATATATATATATATATATATATATATTTTTTTTTTTTTTTTTTTTTTTTTTTTTTTTTTTTTTTGCTGTCTCCCGCATTTGCGAGGTAGCGCAAGGAAACAGACGAAAGAAATGGCCCAACCCACCCCCATACACATGTATATACATACGTCCACACACGCAAATATACATACCTACACAGCTTTCCATGGTTTACCCCAGACGCTTCACATGCCCTGATTCAATCCACTGACAGCACGTCAGCCCCGGTATACCACATCGATCCAATTCACTCTATTCCTTGCCCTCCTTTCACCCTCCTGCATGTTCAGGCCCCGATCACACAAAATCTTTTTCACTCCATCTTTCCACCTCCAATTTGGTCTCCCTCTTCTCCTTGTTCCCTCCACCTCCGACACATATATCCTCTTGGTCAATCTTTCCTCACTCATTCTCTCCATGTGCCCAAACCATTTCAAAACACCCTCTTCTGCTCTCTGAACCACGCTCTTTTTATTTCCTCATCTCTCTTACCCTTACGTTACTTACTCGATCAAACCACCTCACACCACACATTGTCCTCAAACATCTCATTTCCAGCACATCCATCCTCCTGCGCACCACTCTATCCATAGTCCACGCCTCGCAACCATACAACATTGTTGGAACCACTATTCCTTCAAACATACCCATTTTTGCTTTCCGAGATAATGTTCTCGACTTCCACACATTCTTCAAGGATCCCAGAATTTTCGCCCCCTCCCCCACCCTATGATCCACTTCCGCTTCCATGGTTCCATCCGCTGCCAGATCCACTCCCAGATATCTAAAACACTTCACTTCCTCCAGTTTTTCTCCATTCAAACTCACCTCCCAATTGACTTGACCCTCAACCCTACTGTACGTAATAACCTTGCTCTTATTCACATTTACTCTTAACTTTCTTCTTTCACGCACTTTACCACTATATATATACACATATATATATATATATATATATCCCTGGGGATGGGAGAAAGAATACTTCCCACGTATTCCCTGCGTGTCGTAGAAGGCGACTAAAAGGGAAGGGAGCAAGGGGCTGGAAATCCTCCCCTCTTTTTTTTTTTTTTTTCCAAAGGAAGGAACAGAGAAGGGGGCTGGATGAGGATGTTTCCTCAGAGGCCCAGTCCTCTGTTCTTAACGCTACCTCGCTGATGCGGGAAATGGCAAATAGTATGAAAGAAAGATATATATATATATATATATATATATATATATATATATATATATATATATATATATATATATATTGCGCTACCTCGCAATACGCGGGAGACAGCGACAAAGTATAAAAAAAAAAAAAAAAAATATATATATATATATATATATATATATATATATATATATATATATATATATATATATATATATATATATATCTACTTACGCTAGTTCTAAGTTGATAGACAAGTTCCTAAGGGAGGATGAACAGCTGGTTTGTCTGGTCCTACTGCTGCTCCCAGGATTCAAATTAAATCTATGCATGCTCAACCCTGGATGGCCCATGAATGTTTGTGGAAAGTATATTTTTTTTCTTTTTAATTTTGACAAATCAGCACTCTAACCATGACTTTTAAACTGTTCTGTAAGAGTCAGGTCAATGGTCATCAGTGTCATGGGTGAAGATGTATTTGTCAAGAATGAAGTGAAAATATGTTTATCAAGGATTAATTGAAAATGTGGCTCTTAAGGATGAGATGAATTTAGTTTAAGGATGAGGTGAATTTAGGTTAATTGTGGGTGATTTGAAAATACATTTGTCAAAGATAAAGTGAATATAGATTTGTTGAAGGCAAAGTGAATTTAGGTTGATGACAGAAGTAGTGAAAATGTTTTTGTCAAGCTTTAGCATTTTCGTGTGAGTGTTGGCATTTATATGTCTCTTTTCACAGGAGAACATACTGGTTTAGCTGAGTTTTTT
The DNA here is from genome assembly GCF_036320965.1 of Panulirus ornatus. Lineage (NCBI taxonomy): Eukaryota > Metazoa > Arthropoda > Malacostraca > Decapoda > Palinuridae > Panulirus > Panulirus ornatus. Next base: position 4,142,299 of record NC_092289.1, on the reverse strand, counting down.
TGTATTAGTATGTTTCCATTCTGGAGGATGAAGATTTCATTGGTTTTGCACTGTTTCTTTTTCTCTTTTATATTACTATCAACACTCAGCACAATAACCCTGGCCTTTGACATTATTCATAAGGGGCAAGTCAAAGGCCTGTAGTGTCGAGGGATTAGTGAAAATGCATTTGTTGAAAGGGAAGTGAATATATTACTGAGGATATGGAAGATGAATTTGTGTAGGGTGAAGTGAAGATGCAATTTAGATGTTCGTGTATATATACGTTTCTGGAGTGTGTAGGGAAGATTCATTTGTTGAAGGAAAACTTAATTGCATTTGCTCATAAGTGCTGGTCTTTCAAGTTTGTATTGTTTCAGTTCTCTGAACTGCATTCTCTATTTTATTGGCATTAAATATTTTGAAATTGATGTGACAGTTTTTATTTATGAGTTATTCAAATGTGTGTAGGGATGATTCATTAAAAGTACTTTTATTCTGATGTAGAGTGAAAAGGAGAGGCATTCCCCAAATTATGTACCATATAGACGAGGATGTTTTTTGAGTTTTCTGGAGATTTTGTCTTGATTGCCGGTAGGACTGTTTTGTTTCATATAGTATGTATTGAGCTAATCATGTTGTCATCCAGGGCACAGATTGATGTAAAATGTGCCATCATTGCTTTCATTGGAAGAACATGGTGCAAATTAATGGGATTACTGTATGAATTATTGATTGGATGGAATAAACCCTTCTGATTGTTTTAAATATCAACAAATTAATCCATAAGGGATAAAATCTTACCTTATTTTCTTAATGAATATTGATATTATAATGGAAATGCATGTAAGATTTAAACCATTCCCCCATTTTGATATCCATTGAGATGCTGAGCTAAGAAAATAAATTCTTGAATCCTATACTGTAAGAAAAGGAGGCTGAAGAAGAAGCTGTTGTACTTTAGAGATTTGGAGGTGTGAAATTTGAAGATGAAAGAAACCTGAGCTGAAGTGTTATTAAAACCCAGTATTTCTGAATGAGGACTATCTGATTGGTAAGCTTTCAAGACCTTTTTATAATGCCACATATGTTGCACAACAAAACATAGATTTCTGATGAATTTCTAAAACTCATGTAGAATTCCATAATAAACATAGATATATTTATTCATATGTTTGAAACTTTTGCAAGTTAAAAGTGCAAGTCTTTATCTTTGAAAACAATAGGTATCTGTTTAAATCTCATAGTTTTGCCATCGGTGAGTATTGCGGTGTGATGGATAAACAACGGCCAGACACCGCTAACGGTGGCTGTGTGTGTTTCAGGTGGGCGGTGTGAGTCATGGTGGCCGGGGCTTGGTGTCTGTGGCGATGCCGCTGCCAGTGTCATATTGGCAACCAGCGCCTGCAACGACTGAAATGGGCATGTGGGGCAGGCGCAGTGGGGTACGGGGTGCAGGCGAGCGCCGCCACTCATGTTCAGTATGTGGGAAGGCCTTCAAGCTGAAGCACCATCTGGTAGAGCACGATGTTGTCCACCGTGCTGAGAAACCATTTTCTTGCCCACTCTGCCCAGCAGCCTTCAAACGTGCCAAGCAAGTGAAATACCATATGCGCCTCCATCACCATTCTCACACTGGTGCATCACCTTCACTTATTCCTCATTCATCTCCCAGTGCCCCTGAACCCCCCCATACAAGTTAGTGGAGACTATATTGGAAAGGTCAATAAAGAGTGGACAGTTTGTATCCATGCGAATATGATTTTGCCACCATTTTTTGGTTTACAGTATTTGTTATTATTAGTTCTCCAAAAAGAAATAATTGTCATAGAATCTAGTTTGGCATTTTGATAATCATGTCATTTAAATGTATGATGAATTTTAGAAGAGGCACAGCAGTAACACCAATCTTTTCAACCTGTGCAGAGTGTTCAGGGCATTATTTGCTGTATGTGCACAGGGTTGGTGTCTCTCTTGCATAAAGAGCCTGTTGACTGAGCTAACCTCTGGCCTGGAAGTTGCCACCCCTTGAAAAATGAAAAATTGTATGAGTAATGTTAGATTGTTTTTTTTTTCAGTGAATTATAACATGTTCCAGAATTTTCTGGAGTACAGTAAAATCTTTCATTTACAGTGTACTCCTGTATATAATTAAGCCTGTCTTTGTGTCCAGGTGAAAAATAAAAGATTTATAATGACAGTGTTTTATATTCCCATAGCAAATAATAGGTGTTTAGTGATGGAACTTATTTGGCTTTGCTTTATAATTTGAAGTTGTAATATGACTAGAATTTTAGCAAACTGAAAAAAAATTCTCTAAAAAAGCAAACTAACTGAGATGTACCATGTATAATGAAGTGTGTTATCTTGTATATTGTGTTGGGTTGTGAAATACTTTGTTGCTTTCTGGTCCATGGCACTCAGCATTGGTGTTCTAAGCCTTGCCATAAGAGTAATATGAATAACTCAAGAAAATTCATTATATCTACTTATATCTGATGCAAAAAGTACACAAGTAGTGAGTGCTTATAATACATAAGATGAAGAAAACCACAAAGAAACAGTAAATATAAGTATTTTTTGTTTCCTTATGGTTTTACTTGCATATATATATATATATATATATATATATATAGGTATGTGTAGGTATGTATATTTGCGTGTGTGGATGTATGTATATACATGTGTATGGGGGGGGTTGGGCCATTTCTTTCGTCTGTTTCCTTGCGCTACCTCGCAAACGCGGGAAACAGCGACAAAGTATAAAAAAAAAATATATATATATATATATATATATATATATATATATATATATATATATATATATATATATATATATAAATGTATATACCACATCGTTCCAATTCACTCTCTTCCTTGCACGCCTTTCACCCTCCTGCATGTTCAGGCCCCGATCACTCAAAATCTTTTTCACTCCATCTTTCCACCTCCAATTTGATCTCCCACTTCTCGTTCCCTCCACCTCTGACACATATATCCTCTTGGTCAATCTTTCCTCACTCATTCTCTCCATGTGACCAAACCATTTCAAAACACCCTCTTCTGCTCTCTCAACCACACTCTTTTTATTACCACACATCTGTCTTACCCTGTTATTACTTACTCGATCAAACCACCTCACACCACATATTGTCCTCAAACATCTCATTTCCAGCACATCCACCCTCCTGCACACAACTCTATCCATAGCCCACACCTTACAACCATATAACAGTGTTGGAACCACTATTCCTTCAAACATACCCATTTTTGCTTTCTGAGATAATGTTCTTGACTTCCACACATTCTTCAAGGCTCCCAGAACTTTCACCTCCTCCCCCACCCTATGATTCACTTCTGCTTCCATGGTTCCATCTGCTGCCAAATCCACTCTCAGATATCTAAAACGCTTCACTTCCTCCAGTTTTTCTCCATTCAAACTCACCTCCAAATTGACTTTACCCTCAACCCTACTGTACCTAATAACCTTGCTCTTATTCACATTTACTCAACTTTCTTCTTTCACACACTTTACCAAATTCAGTCACCACTTTCTGCAGTTTCTCACATGAATCAGCCACCAGCGCTGTATTATATATATATATATATATATATATATATATATATATATATATATATATATATATATTCTTTCTTTCAAACTATTCGCCATTTCCCGCGTTAGCGAGGTAGTGTTAAGAACAGAGGACTGGGCCTTTGAGGGAATATCCTCACCTGGCCCCCTTCTCTGTTCCTTCTTTTGGAAAATTAAAAAAAAACTGAGAGGAGAGAATTTCCAGCCCCCCACTCCCTTCCCTTTTAGTCGCCTTCTACGACACGCAGGGAATACGTGGGAAGTATTCTTTCTCCCCTATCCCCAGGGATAATATATATATATATATATATATATATATATATATATATATATATATATATATATATTTTTTTTTTTTTTTTTTTTTTTTTTTTTTTTGCCGCTGTCTCCCGCGTTTGCGAGGTAGCACAAGGAAACAGACGGAAGAAATGGCCCAACCCACCCCCATACACATGTATATGCATACGTCCACACACGCAAATATACATACCTACACAGCTTTCCATGGTTTACCCCAGACGCTTCACATGCCCTGATTCAATCCACTGACAGCACGTCAACCCCGGTATACCACATCGATCCAATTCACTCTATTCCTTGCCCTCCTTTCACCCTCCTGCATGTTCAGGCCCCGATCACACAAAATCTTTTTCACTCCATCTTTCCACCTCCAATTTGGTCTCCCACTTCTCCTCGTTCCCTCCACCTCCGACACATATATCCTCTTGGTCAATCTTTCCTCACTCATTCTCTCCATGTGCCCAAACCATTTCAAAACACCCTCTTCTGCTCTCTCAACCACGCTCTTTTTATTTCCACACATCTCTCTTACCCTTACGTTACTTACTCGATCAAACCATCTCACACCACACATTGTCCTCAAACATCTCATTTCCAGCACATCCATCCTCCTGCGCACAACTCTATCCGTAGCCCACACCTCGCAGCCATACAACATTGTTGGAACCACTATTCCTTCAAACATACCCATTTTTGCTTTCCGAGATAATGTTCTTGACTTCCACACATTCTTCAAGGCTCCCAGGATTTTCACCCCCTCCCCCACCCTATGATCCACTTCCACTTCCATGGTTCCATCCGCTGCCAGATCCACTCCCAGATATCTAAAACACTTTACTTCCTCCTGTTTTTCTCCATTCAAACTTACCTCCCAATCGACTTGACCCTCAACCTTACTGTACCTAATTACCTTGCTAAATTTACATTTACTCTTAACTTTTTTCTTTCACACACTTTACCAAACTCAGTCACCAGCTTCTGCAGTTTCTCACATGAATCAGCCACCAGCGCTGTATCATCAGCGAACAACAACTGACTCACTTCCCAAGCTCTCTCATCCCCAACAGACTTCATACTTGCCCCTCTTTCCAAAACTCTTGCATTCACCTCCCTAACAACCCCATCCATAAACAAATTAAACAACCATGGAGACATCACACACCCCTGCCGCAAACCTACATTCACTGAGAACCAATCACTTTCCTCTCTTCCTTCACGTACACATACCTTACATCCTTGATAAAAACTTTTCACTGCTTCTAACAACTTGCCTCCCACACCATATATTCTTAATACCTTCCACAGAGCATCTCTATCAACTCTATCATATGCCTTCTCCAGATCCATAAATGCTACATACTAATCCATTTGCTTTTCTAAGTATTTCTCACATACATTCTTCAAAGCAAACACCTGATCCACACATCCTCTACCACTTCTGAAACCACACTGCTCTTCCCCAATCTGATGCTCTGTACATGCCTTCACCCTCTCAATCAATACCCTCCCATATAATTTACCAGGAATACTCAACAAACTTATACCTCTGTAATTTGAGCACTCACTCTTATCCCCTTTGCCTTTGTACAATGGCACTATGCACGCATTCCGCCAATCCTCAGGCACCTCACCATGAGTCATACATACATTAAATAACCTTACCAACCAGTTAATAATACAGTCATCCCCTTTTTTAATAAATTCCACTGCAATACCATCGAAACCTACTGCCTTGCCGGCTTTCATCTTCTGCAAAGCTTTTACTACCTCTTCTCTGTTTGCCATATCATTTTCCCTAACCCTCTCACTTTGCACACCACCTCGACCAAAACACCCTATATCTGCCACTCTATCATCAAACACATTCAACAAACCTTCAAAATACTCACTCCATCTCCTTCTCACATCACCACTACTTGTTATCACCTCCCCATTTGCGCCCTTCACTGAAGTTCCCATTTGCTCCCTTGTCTTATGCACTTTATTTACCTCCTTCCAGAACATCTTTTTATTCTCCCTAAAATTTAATGATACTCTCTCACCCCAACTCTCATTTGCCCTCTTTTTCACCTCTTGCACCTTTCTCTTGACCTCCTGTCTCTTCCTTTTATACATCTCCCACTCAATTGCATTTTTTCCTTGCATAACTCGTCCAAATGCCTCTCTCTTCTCTTTCACTAATAATCTTACTTCTTCATCCCACCACTCACTACCCTTTCTAATCAACCCACCTCCCACTCTTCTCATGCCACAAGTATCTTTTGTGCAATCCATCACTGATTCCCTAAATACATCCCATTCCTCCCCCACTCCCCTTACTTCCATTGTTCTCACCTTTTTCCATTCTGTACTCAGTCTCTCCTGGTACTTCCTCACACAAGTCTCCTTCCCAAGCTCACTTACTCTCACCACTCTCCTCACCCCAACTTTCACTCTTCTTTTCTGAAAACCCATACAAATCTTCACCTTCGCCTCCACAAGATAATGATCAGACATCCCTCCAGTTGCACCTCTCAGCACATTAACATGTGGGTGGGTTGGGCCATTCTTTTGTCTGTTTCCTTGCGCTACCTCGCTAACGCAGGAGACAGCGACAAAGCAAAATGATAATAATATAAATATATATATATAAATATATATATATATATATATATATATATATATATATATATATATATATATATATATATATATTTTATTTATTCATTTATTTATTATACTTAATCACTGTTTCCTGTGTCAGTGAGGTAGTGTCAGGAAAGAGACAAAGAATGGCCCATCCACTCATATACACACACACACACACACACATGTATATATATATATATATATATATATATATATATATATATATATATATATATATATATATATTTATATTATTATCATTTTGCTTTGTCGCTGTCTCCTGCGTTAGCGAGGTAGCGCAAGGAAACAGACAAAAGAATGGCCCAACCCACCCACATGCACATGTATATACATACACATCCACACATTCAAATATACATACCTATACATCTCAATGTATACATATATATACACACACAGACATATATATACACATGTACATAATTCATACTGCCCGTCTTTATTCATTCCCATCGCCACCCCGCCACACATGAAATAACAACCACTTTTCCCGCATGTGCGCGAGGTAGCGCTACAAAAAGCCAACAAAGGCCACATTCGTTCACACTCAGTCTCTAGCTGTCATGTATATGTATGTATATATATATATATATATATATATATATATATATATATATATATATATATATATATATATATTCTTTTCTTTCAAACTATTTGCCATTTCCCGCGTTAGCAAGGTAGGGTTAAGAACAGAGGACTGGGCCTTTGAGGGAATATCCTCACCTGGCCCCCTTCTCTGTTCCTTCTATAGGAAAATTGAAAAAAAAAATTAGGAAAAAAAAAGAGAGGGGAGGATTTCAAGCCACCCGCTCCCTCCCCTTTTAGTCGCCTTCTACGACACGCAGGGAATACGTGGGAAGTATTCTTTCTCCCCTATCCCCAGGGATAATATATATATATATATATATATATATATATATATATATATATATATGTGTGTGTGTGTGTGATATGTAAGTGTATGTAATAGAGTGTAAGAAAGTAAACTCTTGATTGATATGGGTAAAACTGAAAGTGGATGGAGAGAGATGGGTAATTATTAGCACCTATGCACCTGTTCATGGGAAGAAAGATCATGAGATGCAATTGTTTTGGGAGCAGCTGAGTGAGTGTTTTCACAGCTTTGATGCAAGAGACCGGGTTACAGTGATGGGTGAATTGAAGTAAAGGTAAGTAATGTGGCAGTTGAGGGTATAATTGGTGTACATGGGGTGTTCAGTGTTGTAAATGGAAATGGTGAAGAGCTTGTAGATTTGTGTGCTGAAAAAGGGCTGGTGATTGGGAATACCTGGTTTAAAAAGAGAGATATACATAGATATACATAAGTGTACGTATGTAAATAGGAGAGATGGCCAGAGATCTTTATTGGATTACGTGTTAATTGATAGGCGCGTGAAAGAGAGACTTTAGATATTAATATGCTGAGAGGGGCAACTGGAGGGGTGTCTGATCATTATCTTGTGGAGGTGAAGGCGAAGATTTGTAGAGGTTTTCAGAAAAGAAGAGTGAGTGTTGGGGTGAAGAGAGTGTTGAGAGTAAGTGAGCTTGGGAAGGAGACTTGTTTGAGGAAGTACCAGGAGAGATTAAGTCAGAATGGATAAAGGTGAGAGCAAATGATGTAAGGGGAGTGTGGGAGGAATGGGATGTATTTAGGGAAGCAGTGATGGCTTGCGCAAGGTAGTAGGTGGGCAGATTAGAAAGGGTAGTGAGTGGTGGAATGAAGAAGTAAGATTGTTAGTGAAAGAGAAGATAGGCATTTGGACGATTTTTGGAGGGAAGTAGTTTGAATGACAGGGAAATATATAAAAGAATGAGGCAGGAGGTCATGAGAAAGGTGCAAGAGGTGAAAAGAGGGCATATGAGAGTTGGGTTGAAAGAGTTTCATTAAATTTTAGGGAGAATAAAATGATGTTTTGGAAGGAGGTAAATAAAGTGCGTAAGACAAGAGAACAATTGGGAACATCAGTGAAGGGGCAGATGAGGAGGTAATAAGAAGTAGTGGTGAAGTGAGAAAGAGGTGGAGTGAGTATTTTGAAGGTTTGTTGAGTGTGTTTGATGATAGGGTGGGAGATATAGTGTGTTTTGGTCGAGGAGGTGGGCAAAGTGAGAAAGGTCAGAAAAAATGGTTTGGTAAACAGAGAAGAGGTAGTGAAAGCTTTGCAGAAGATGAAAGCCTGCAAGGTGGCGGGTTTGGATGGTATTGCACTGGAATTTATTAAAAATGGGGGTGACTGTGTTGTTGACTGGTTGGGAAGGATATTCAGTGTATGTATGGTTCATGGTGAAGTGCCTGAGGATTGGCAGAATGCATGCATAGTTCCATTGTACAAAGGCAAAGTGGATAAAGGTGAGTGTTCAAATTATAGAGGCATAAGTTTTTTTTAGTAATCTTAGGAAATTATATGGGAGGGTATTGATTAAGAGGATAAAGGCATGTACAGAGCATCAGATTTGGGAAGAGCAGTGTGGTTTCAGAAGTGGTGGAGGATGTGTGAATCAGGTGTTTGCTTTGAAGATTGTATGTGAGAAATACTTAGAAAATGAGATCGATTTGTATGCAGCATTTATGGATCTGGAGAAGGCATATGATAAAGTTAATAGAGATGCTTTTTGGAAGGTATTAAGAGTATATGGTGTGGGAGGTAAGTTGGTAGAAGCAGTTAAAAGTTTTTATCAAGGATGTAAGGCATGTATATGAGTAGGAAGAGAGGAAAGTGATTGGTTCCCAGTGAATGTCGGTTTGTGGCAGGGGTGCATGATGTCTCCATGGTTATCTAATTTGTTTTGTGGATGGGGTTGTTAGGGAGGTGAACGTGAGAGTTTTGGAGAGAGGGGCAAGTATGCAGTCTGTTGTGAATGAGAGGGCTTGGGAAGTAAGCAAATTGTTGTTCGCTGATGATATAGCACTGGTGGCTGATTCGGGTGAGAAACTGCAAAAGTTGGTGACTGAGTTTGGTAAAGTGTGTGAAAGAAGAAAGCTGAAAGCAAATTTGAATAAGAGCAAGGTAATTTGGTTCAGTAGGGTTGAGGGACAAGTTAATTGGGAGGTCAGTTTGAATAGAGAAAAACTGGAGGAAGTGAAGTGTTTTAGATATCTGGGAGTTGATTTTGGAGCAGATGGAACCATTTAAGCAGAAGTTAGTCACAGGGTTGGGGAGGGGGCAAAGGTCCTTGGAGCGTTGAAGAATGTGTGGAACTCGAGAACGTTATCTCGGAGGGCAGAAATGGATATGTTTGAAGGAATAGTGTTTCCAACAATGTTATATGGTTGCGAGGCATGGGCTATAGATAGGGTTGTGCATAGGAGGGTGGCTGTGTTGGAAATGAAATGTTTGAGGGCAATATGTGGTGTGAGGTGGTTTGATCGAGTAAGTAATGAAAGGGTAAAAGAGATGTTTGGAAATACAAAGAGTGTGGTTGAGAGAGCAGAAGAGGGTGTATTGAAATGGTTTGGTCACATGGAGAGAATGAGTGAGGAAACATCGACAAAGAGGATATATGTATATGGAAAGTTTTGTGGGACCTGGATGTGAAAAGGGAGCTGTGGTTTCGGTGCATCACACAACAGGTAGAGACTGAGTGTGAATGAATGTGGCCTTTGTCATGTTTTCCTAGCACTACCTCGCACATGCCGGGTTGTTGTTGTTGTTGTTGTTATTTCATGTGTGACGGGGTGGTGACAGGAATGAATAGAGGCAGCAAGCATGAATTATGTAAATGTGTATATATGTATATGTCTCTGTATATGTATATATGTATATGTTGAAATGTATAGGTATGTATATGTGCGTGTGTGGACATGTATGTATATTCATGTGTATTTGGACGGGTTGGGCCATTCTTTCGACTGGTTCCTTGCGCTACCTTGCTGTCGTGGGGTGGTGACAGTAATGAATAAAGGCAGTAAGTATGAGTTATGTACATGTGTATATATGTATATGTCTGTGTATTTGTATATATTGAAATGTATAGATATCTCGGAAAGCAAAAATGGGTATGTTTGAAGGAATAGTGGTTCCAACAATGTTGTATGGTTGCGAGGCGTGGGCTATGGATAGAGTTGTGCGCAGGAGGATGGATGTGCTGGAAATGAGATGTTTGAGGACAATGTGTGGTGTGAGGTGGTTTGATCGAGTGAGTAACGTAAGGGTAAGAGAGATGTGTGGAAATAAAAAGAGCGAGGGAACGAGGAGAAGAGGGAGACCAAATTGGAGGTGGAGGGATGGAGTGAAGAAGATTTTGTGTGATCGGGGCCTGAACATGCAGGAGGGTGAAAGGAGGGCAAGGAATAGAGTAAATTGGAGCGATGTGGTATACCGGGTTGACGTGCTGTTAGTGGATTGAATCAAGGCATGTGAAGCGTCTGGGGTAAACCATGGAGAGCTGTGTAGGTGTGTATATTTGCGTGTGTGGACGTATGTATATACATGTGTATGGGGGGGTTGGGCCATTTCTTTCGTCTGTTTCCTTGCGCTACCTCGCAAACGCGGGAGACAGCGACAAAGTATAATAATAAAAAAAATAAATATAAGGTATTTGTGCATGTGTGGATGTGTGTGTATATATATATATATATATACATGTGTATGTGGGTGGGTTGGGCCATCCTTTTGTCTGTTTCCTTGCGCTAACGCAGGGTGGCGATGGGAATGAATAAAGGCAGCAAGTATGAATTATGTACATGTGTATATATGTATATGTCTGTGTATGTGTATATATGTGTACGTTGAAATGTATAGGTATGTATATGTGCATGTGTGGACGTGTATGTATATACATGTGTATGTGGGTGGATTGGGCCTTTCTTTCGTCTGTTTCCTTGCGTTACATCACTAACGCTAGAGACAGCGACAAGGTATAATTAAAAAAAAGATATATATATATATATATATATATATATATATATATATATATATATATATATATATTTTTTTTTTTTTTTTTTTTCCGCTGTCTCCTGCGTTTGCGAGGTAGCGCAAGGAAACAGACAAAAGAAATGGCCCAACCCACCCCCATACACATGTATATACATACGTCCACACACGCAAATATACATACCTACACAGCTTTCCATGGTTTACCCCAGACGCTTCACATGCCCTGATTCAATCCACTGACAGCACGTCAACCCCGGTATACCACATCGCTTCAATTCACTCTATTCCTTGCCCTCCTTTCACCCTCCTGCATGTTCAGGCCCCGATCACACAAAATCTTTTTCACTCCATCTTTCCACCTCCAATTTGGTCTCCCTCTTCTTGTTCCCTCCACCTCCGACACATATATCCTCTTGGTCAATCTTTCCTCACTCATTCTCTCCATGTGCCCAAACCATTTCAAAACACCCTCTTCTGCTCTCTCAACCACGCTCTTTTTATTTCCACACGTCTCTCTTACCCCTACGTTACTTACTCGATCAAACCACCTCACACCACACATTGTCCTCAAACATCTCATTTCCAGCACATCCATCCTCCTGTGCACAACTCTATCCATAGCCCACGCCTCGCAACCATACAACATTGTTGGAACCACTATTCCTTCAAACATACCCATTTTTGCTTTCCGAGATAATGTTCTCGACTTCCACACATTCTTCAAGGCTCCCAGAATTTTCGCCCCCTCCCCCACCCTATGATCCACTTCCGCTTCCATGGTTCCATCCGCTGCCAGATCCACTCCCAGATATCTAAAACACCACCTCGACCAAAACACCCTATATCTGCCACTCTATCATCAAACACATTCAACAAACCTTCAAAATACTCACTCCATCTCCTTCTCACATCACCACTACTTGTTATCACCTCCCCATTTGCGCCCTTCACTGAAGTTCCCATTTGCTCCCTTGTCTTACCCACTTTATTTACCTCCTTATATATATATATATATATATATATATATATATATATATATATATATATTATCCCTGGGGATAGGGGATTAAGAATACTTCCCACGTATTCCCTGCGTGTCGTAGAAGGCGACTAAAAGGGGAGGGAGCAGGGGATTGGAAATCCTCCCCTCTCGTTTTTTTTTTTTTTTTTTTTAATTTTCCAAAAGAAGGAACAGAGGGGGCCAGGTGAGGATATTCCAAAAAAAGCCCAGTCCTCTGTTCTTAACGCTACCTCGCTAACGCGGGAAATGGCGAATAGTTTAAAAGAAAGAATATATATATATATATATTATATATATATATTTCTTTTCTTCTTTCAAACTATTCGCCATTTCCCGCATTAGCGAGGTAGCGTTAAGAACAGATGACTGGGCCTTTGAGGGACTACCCTCACCTGGCCCAATTCTCTGTTCCTTCTTTTGGAAAATTAAAAAAAAAAAATGAGAGGGGAGGATTTCCAGCCCCCCGCTCCCTCCCCTTTTAGTCGCCTTCTACGACACGCAGGGAATACATGGGAAGTATTCTTGCTCCCCTATCCCCAGGGATAATATATATATATATATATATATATATTTATATTAAAGGGGTGACTGTTGTTGTTGATTGGTTTATAAGGATATTCAGTGTATGTATGGATCATGGTGAAGTACCTGAGGATTGGCAGAATGCATGCATAGTGCCTTTGTACAAAGGCAAAGGGGATAGAGGTGAGTGTTCAAATTACAGAGGCATAAGTTTGTTGAGTATTCCTGGGAAATTCTATGGGAGGGTATTGATTGAGAAGGTAAAGGCATGTACAGAACATCATATTGGGGAAGAGCATTGGTTTCAAATGTGGTAGAGGATGTGTGGATCAGGTGTTTGTTTTGAAAAATGTATGTGAGAAATACTTGGAAAAACAGATGGATTTGTATGTAGCATTTATGGATCTGGAAAAGGCATATGGTAGAGTTGATAGAGATGCTTTGTGGAAGGTTTTCAGAGTATATGGTGTGGGAGGTAAGTTGCTAGAAGCAGTGAAAAGTTTTTACCAAGGATGTAAGGCATGTGTATGATTAGGAAGAGAGGAGAGTGATTGGTTCCCAGTGAATGTCAGTTTGCTGCAGGGGCACGTGATGTCCTCATGTTTCTTTAGTTTGTTTATGGATGTGGGTGTTTAGAAGGTGAATGCAAGAGTTTTGGAGAGAGGGACAAGTATGCAGTCTATTGTGGATGAGATGGCCTGGGAAGTGAGTCAGTTGTTGTTCGCTGATGATACAGCGCTGGTAGCTGATTTGGGTGAGAAACTGCAGAAGTTGGTGACTGGGTTTGGTAAAGTGTGTGAGAGGAGAAAGTTGAGAGTAATTGTGAATAAGAGCAAGGTTAGTTATGGATGGAGTTGTTAGGGAGGTGAATGCAAGAGTTTTGGAGAGAGGGGCAAGTATGCAGTCTGTTGTGGATGAGAGGGCCTGGGAAATGAGTCAGTTGTTGTTCGCTGATGATTCAGCACTGGTGAATGATTCAGCATTGGTTGATAATTCAGGTGAGAAACTGCAGAAGTTGTTGACTCAGTTTGGTAAAGTGTGTGAAAGGAGAAAGTTGAGAGTAATTGTGAATAAGAGCAAGGTTAGTTCAGTAGGGTTGAAGGACAAGTTAATTGGGAGGTAAGTTTGAATGGAGAAAAACTGGAAGAAGTGAAGTGTTTTAGATATCTGGGAGTTTTGTTAGCAGCGGATGGAACCATGAAAGCAGAAGCGAGTCACAGGGTGGGGGAGGGGGCAAAGGTCCTGGGAGTGTCGAAGAATGTGTGGAAGTCGAGAACGTTATCTCGGAGAGCATAAATGGGTATGTTTGAGGGAATAGTAGTTCCAACAATGTTATATGGTTGCAAGGCATGGGCCATAAATAGGGTTGTACGGAGAAAGATGGATGTGTTGGAAATGAAATGTTTGACCACATATGTGGTGTGAGATGGTTTGATTGAGTAAGTAATGAAAGGGTAAGATATATGTTTGGTAATGGAAAGAGTGTGGTTGAGAGAGGAGAAGAGGGTGTGTTGAAATGGTTTGGACACATGGAGAGAATGAGTGAGTAAAGATTGACAAAGAGGATTTGTGTCAGAGGTGGAGGGAGCAAGAAGCGGGAGACCAAAGTGGAGGTGGAAGGATGGAGTGAAAAAGATTTTGAGCAATTGGGGCCTGAACATACAGGATGGTGAAAGGTATGCAAGGAATAGAGTGAATTGTGACAATGTGGTATAATGGGGTAAACATGCTATCAGTGGAATGAACTAGGGCATGCGAAGTATCTGGGGTAAACCATGGAAAGGTGTGTGGGGCCTGGATGTGGAAAGGGAGCTGTGGTTTTGGTGCATAACACATGACAGCTAGAGAATGAGTGTGAGCGAATATGGCCTTTTTTTGTCTTTTCCTGGTGCTACCTTGCCGTGGGGGGCCTATTTCTTGTGTGGCGGGGTAGCAACGGGAATGGATGAGGGTAGCAAGTATGAATATATACATGTGTATATATATATGTATGTATATGTATGTATACATTGATATGCATGTATATTTGTGTGTATGGGCATTTATGTATATATATGTGTATATGAGTGGTTGGGCCATTCTTCGTCTGTTTCCTTGCACTACCTAGCTGATGCGGGAAACAGCAGTTGAGTATGATGAAAAAAATAGAAAAACAAAATATATATATATATTAGTGAAGGTCTATACAAATTGGATAACTTTGTTGTTGATAAAATTTGTAAACAATTCACCTTCTTGTCCACATAATAAGTTTATGATACGCTCGTTGTGTGTCTTGGACAATCACTTGTTTACCAAATGGCATCCTAGCTATGTCTCTTCGTTGTTTATCAACTGACTCTTATGTATCTTTCTTTTATCTCCCCTGATGATGTGATTATTACACAAAAGTGCGCTTGGGAACTTATCATGTTTCATTTTCCCCATGGACTCATAGGGATATATATGTATATATATATATATATATATATATGTGTGTGTGTGTGTGTGTGTGTGTACATTGTGTATGGGGGGTGTGCCATTTCTTTCGTCTGTTTCCTTGCGCTACCTCGCAAACGCGGGAGACAGTGACAAAGCAAAATAAATAAATAAGTATATATATATATATATATATATATATATATATATTTTTTTTTTTTTTTTTTTTTTTTTTTTTTTTTTTTTCCAAAAGAAGGAACAGAGAAGAGGGCCAGGTGAGGATATTCCCTCAAAGACCCAGTCCTCTGTTCTTAACGCTACCTCGCTATCGCGGGAAATGGCAAATAGTATGAAAGAAAGAAAGATATATATATATATATATATATATATATATATATGTGTGTGTGTGTGTGTGTGTGTGTATGGAGGTGGAGGAAACGAGGAGAAGTGGGAGACCAAAGTGGAGGTGGAAAGATGGAGTGGAAAAGATTTTGAGCAATTGGGGCCTGAACATGCAGGAGGGTGAAAGGTGTGCAAGGAATAGAGTGAATTGGAACGATGTGGTATACTGGGGTCGACGTGCTGTCATTGGATTGAACCAGGGCATGTGAAGCATCTGGGGCAAACCATGGAAAGTTTTGTGGGGCCCGGATGTGGAAAGGGAGCTGTGGTTTCAGTGCATTATACATGACAGCTAGAGACTGAGTGTTAATGAATGTGGCATTTGTTGTCTTTTCCTAGCGCTACCTCATGCACATGCGGGGGGAGGGGGTTGTCTTTTCATGTGTGGCGGGGTGGCAACAGGAATGATTAAAGGCAGCAAGTATGAATTATGTACATGTGTATATATGTATGTGTCTGTGTATGTATATATATGTATGCGTTGAAATGTATAGGTATGTACATGTGCGTGTGTAGACGTGTATGTATATACATGTGTATGTGGGTGGGTTGGGCCATTTCTTTCGTCTGTTTCCTTGTGCTTCCTCGCTGTCACGGGAGACAGCAACAAAGTATGATAATGATAATGATATATATATATATATATATATATATATATATATATATATATATATATTCCCTGGGGATAGGGGAGAAAGAATACTTCCCACGTATTCCCTGCGTGTTGTAGAAGGCGACTAAAAGGGAAGGGAGCGGGGGGCTGGAAATCCTCCCCTCTCGTTTTTTTTTTTTTTTTTTTTTTTTCTTTTTAATTTTCCAAAAGAAGGAACAGAGAAGAGGTCCAGGTGAGGATATTCCCTCAAAGGCCCAGTCCTCTGTTCTTAACGCTACCTCGCTATCGCGGGAAATAGCGAATAGTATAAAAAAAAATATATATATATATATATATATATATATATATATATATATATATATATATATATATATATATATATATATATATTTGCTTTGTCGCTGTCTCCCGTGTTTGCGAGGTAGCGCAAGGAAACAGACGAAAGAAATGGCCCAACCCAGCCCCATACACATGTATATACATACGTCCACACACGCAAATATACATACCTACACAGCTTTCCATGGTTTACCCCAGACGCATCACATGCCCTGATTCAATCCACTGACAGCACGTCAACCCCGGTATACCACATCGATCCAATTCACTCTATTCCTTGCCCTCCTTTCACCCTCCTGCATGTTCAGGCCCCGATCACACAAAATCTTTTTCACTCCATCTTTCCACCTCCAATTTGGTCTCCCACTTCTCCTCGTTCCCTCCACCTCCGACACATATATCCTCTTGGTCAATCTTTCCTCACTCATTCTCTCCATGTGCCCAAACCATTTCAAAACACCCTCTTCTGCTCTCTCAACCACGCTCTTTTTATTCCCACACATCTCTCTTACCCTTACGTTACTTACTCGATCAAACCACCTCACACCGCACATTGTCCTCAAACATCTCATTTCCAGCACATCCATCCTCCTGCGCACAACTCTCTCCATAGCCCACGCCTCGCAACCATACAACATTGTTGGAACCACTATTCCTTCAAACATACCCATTTTTGCTTTCTGAGATAATGTTCTTGACTTCCACACATTCTTCAAGGCTCCCAGGATTTTCGCCCCCTCCCCACCCTATGATCCACTTCCGCTTCCATGGTTCCATCCGCTGTCAGATCCACTCCCAGATATCTAAAACACTTTACTTCCTCCAGTTTTGCTCCATTCAAACTTACATCCCAATTGACTTGACCCTCAACCCTATTGTACCTAATAACCTTGCTCTTATTCACATTTACTCTTAACTTTCTTCTTTCACACACTTTACCAAACTCAGTCACCAGCTTCTGCAGTTTCTCACATGAATCAGCCACCAGCGCTGTGTCATTAGCGAACAACAACTGACTCACTTCCCAAGCTCTCTCATCCCCAACAGACTTCATACTTGCCCCTCTTTCCAAAACTCTTGCATTCACCTCCCTAACAACCCCATCCATAAACAAATAAAACAACCATGGAGACATCACACATCCCTGCCGCAAACCTACATTCACTGAGAACCAATCACTTTCCTCTCTTCCTACACGTACACATGCCTTACATCCTCGATAAAAACTTTTCACTGCTTCTAACAACTTGCCTCCCACACCATATATTCTTAATACCTTCCACAGAGCATCTCTATCAACTCTATCATATGCCTTCTCCAGATCCATAAATGCTACATACAAATCCATTTGCTTTTCTAAGTATTTCTCACATACATTCTTCAAAGCAAACACCTGATCCACACATCCTCTACCACTTCTGAAACCACACTGCTCTTCCCCAATCTGATGCTCTGTACATGCCTTCACCCTCTCAATCAATACCCTCCCATATAATTTACCAGGAATACTCAACAAACTTATACCTCTGTAATTTGAGCACTCACTCTTATCCCCTTTGCCTTTGTACAATGGCACTATGCATGCATTCTGCCAATCCTCAGGCACCTCACCATGAGTCATACATACATGAAATAACCTTACCAACCAGTCAATAATACAGTCACCCCCTTTTTTAATAAATTCCACTGCAATACCATCCAAACCTATATATATATATATATATATATATATATATATATATATATATATATATTGGAAAGGATCACAATTTTGTGCATGATCAAGATATTCCTATTTCATTTTCTCTAGGGACTCATAGGAATACACATACATACATACTTAGAAAACCCCCTTTCCCTTTTTAGAACTTTGAATACAAGGAGAGGGGTTTCCAGCCTCCTGCCTGCACCCCTTTAGTCGCCTTCTACCACATTCGGAGAATACATGGGAAGTATTATTTCTCTATTATCCCCTGGGATATGTATATATATGTGTATATGAGTGACACATATATTTTCGTCTGTTTCCTGGCACTACCTTGCTGACACAGGATACCGATTGTGTATGATTATAAATGATGATATATAGAAAGCATTTATGAGTTGGTCTTGATTGGGGAATTCAGTTGCCTTTGCTACCCTCACTTAAAAATGAAAAAATCCTTAAATTAAGAAGAGAAATTTATGTAATCTATGCATGGCAGTAAGTAGAGTATCAAAAATTGAACATTTCGGGATAAAAAAATTAGCATAACAGAAAAATATATGATTTTTAACTCTACCAATATATCTGGAAATTTAATGAAAAGAGAACAAAAATTCAGAAGTGCCATGTCAGGAAAATGAAAATGAAAAGGCTGTACTGTGGTCTACCCAGTGAGGTAAGAAATTTGTGTTGGGTCAACATCAAAACTTTCAAACAAAACCAGGCTAATGGACTAAGACAGACAGCTATACCTGCTGAGTAGCAGTAGAGAACACTAGTATTGCAAGAAATGCAAGATATGCAGTGAGTGCTGTGCATTATACCTGCTTAAGGCACACTTTCATCAGAGGTATGTAGGAGGTTAGTTGTTTCAACATAAGTTTTTGATTTTTTGGTGGTATAGTTATCTCCTGGCCAGTTTGCTAAGTTTTATCCAAGTTGGATTTGTATTTTGACTATCGTATCATTTGACTTTTGAAAACAGTGCACTCTTATGTAGAGTCTAGAAACTGTAGTAGTAACAGTATAAATGAATCATGAAGGATCTATGAACATATATGGGAACAAAGATGTAGAATGGTCAATTGTACTAGGATCAAAATGATAAGACTCCTGTTTCCTTGTAGATAGTAGGGCAGACAAGCTATCATGGTAATATCCTTTTCATGTATGCTTAGCCATACATTCATGCATACACAAAAATTTATGTTGATAGGGTGATTTTTAAAATGATTGCCCCCCCAGACACACGCACACACACACACACACACACACACACACACACACACACCTGGCATAGTGGGTGTGTGAGTTTTTGTATGTGTATGCGCATACATACCTAGGAGTAAAGACATGACGCATATATACAAGCTGAAGAGAAGGGGCATCATGAGTGAAAAACTCTCTCTTCATAACACACATACAGTAATCACACAGTGGGAAAGGCTAGAGGCCTTAGATTTGCTCAGCTTGGAAGAGAAGTGTGATTGGAGACCTGATCACAACCTTCAATTTTTTAACACAAATTGATGAAGTGGAAAGTGAACAGTTCTTTGAGAGATGTAGGAAAAGAACAGCCAGGGAACATAACATGAATTTTAGCAAGAAACTTCAGAAAGATGTAAAGAAGTGCTTTTGTAGCATGAGTGGTGCTGAATGAAATAAAATGACTGAGACATAGATTTAAAAAGTTTCGTGGTAGTTAGTAGAGAATGTTTAAGAGATTGGGCTCCATAAGTGTAAGACTTCCTCCCCATGCAATAAAGATAGGTAACTGCAGATTGTTAATTACACACACCCACACATTTTCCATGGCAATGGTATGGTATTATGTGTGCAGTTGATAGATATGGTAGCATTAGGAGATGCTGCTGTAAACATAAGGAATGATGAAGGATGCAGCCCAGCGGCCACTGACACCTGGTGTTGTCGTTGCAGGTGTCACCACTGGAGCAGTTTCTAAGGGATTCATCGTGTTCCCCACCACATATCAAGGCCGAACCAACCGACAGGGGAGATCCTGGTGAGGGTGAGAGGTTGGAACACAGCTCGACTTCTATTGAACATGCTCACCAGTATCTTGGTGTACAGCGGTACCCTAATCTAACGGCATTATCGGGAAATATTGGTGTTGTGGGAATAAGCACAAGCCCTGCAAATTTGGCAACAGTAGGTTCAGGTAGCCCTGGGGGGTTAGTTGGGGTGCTTATGGCAGCAACTGCTCCTCGACCTCAGCGGCGGGCTAATAACCCCCTTACTTGTCCTGTTTGTGGTCGTGTGGTTCTTTTCCGTTCAGAGTTTGAGAAACACATGCGCACTCACACTGGTGAAAAACCATTCGTGTGTCACCTTTGTTCTTACCGATCAGCTCAACGTTCTAATCTTAATGTACACCTGAAGTCTGTACATAAGCTATATCTTCCTTCAAATAGTTCTGGCCAGGCTCCACCATGGGACAGTAACCCAGACAGCAGATTCATAGGATGAATAATCCCACACATTTTTGTTCCTTTTTTTTCATGAACTTCTGGCTACAGTATTTTACTTAAAGTAAATGGTTCCATTGAATTTGGAAATATGTGTAGGATTTGACTGTTTTGGTGTTTGTAATAGGTTACTGAATGCTACCATTTTTTTTTTTTTCTGAAATCAGTACTTGTGCCAGTTTGACACTTTTAGAAATATCTTTACAGTATTCAGCCATGCATTGATTATTAACCCATCATTTGGAGCTGATAACTAGAATATTAAATAATTTGTATTTCTGTAGGTGTACTTTGTCCATCAAGCAACAGATGTTTACCATCAAGATGCATTCATTTAATACTTACAGAAGAGTTTACTTCATTTGTGGCATTCTACATTTCGTAGGGTGAAAATACAGTTGGTCTTTTAGGCTTATAGATATTCAGAGCCAAGGAATCGCAACCTGAAATATTTCATATTTATGTTTATATATTTATCAGTGTTTATGGATTATTAGGCCTCTTTATGATCTATCGTAACTTAGCGCTTACATTACCACATTGTTTTCTTTTTTCTTTTTTCCTATATTGTTATATCAGATTTCAGTTGTATAACTTCATCAGAAAAGTACACTGTGTAACACAATTTTTGTTCCTGGGTAGTAAATGTTATTTCCTAATTGTTTATGTGTAAAAGTAGAGAAAAAGGCTATTATTCCCTTCAAATTTTGCTGCTGTGACCTGGACAGGGATATTTTGAAGTTTACCTATTTCCAAGTGGACAATGGGCATATTTGCACTTTTGAATTTAAATAAAGTCAAAAAAACAATAACATATGAATAAGAATTAACGTATTTACATAAATTTTAAACAAAAGTGATAAAAAATTTAAAATGATTAGTTTTTCAAGATTTATGATTGTACTGTAAAGCACTTTCACAAATCAGACCCCAAATATAATCTCCCATCATGTTCTCATTATATGCTACATGGTAGCAGTGTTCAAGGTCCAGTATATCCTGGTGGAAGCACTTGCCTTGCTCTTCCGAATATGGTCCATTGTTCTTGAATTATCAAGATGAGCGTCAAGGATATGGACTTTAAGGGACATCTTGCAGCCCATTTTGCTGTAGTTCTTCACCATAATCTCATCCAGCTCCACATAGTTCAGGAAGCCCTGAACCACTGTAACAAAGCTTCACCAGGCTGCTCTCTCTTTCCCAGTGAGCTTCTTTGGGAATTCCTTGCAGTTCAGGGTCTTCTTTATCCGTGGTCTGATAAAGACACCAGCTTTGACCTTTGCCTCAGACTACTTAGGGAAGAAGTCTTTAAAGGCAAGTGCTTCCACCAGGGTATGCTGGACCTTGAACACTTGTTTGGGTCACAGGCAATTCTGATTGCCTCGAACAGACTGGTTACATTGTGGTAGAAGCAGAGCCCATCTTGATGGGTGAAGAAGCTGGAAAACCCTAGATGATACTTCCTCTGATCTGAGATTTTCACACTTTCATCCAACAAGTTCCACTGCTTGAGCATAGATGTCAAAAGCTCGGCACTGGACTTTGTGAGACATCTCCGATCAAGTCGTTGAGGTCTTTTTGATAGGGGTGGTATGGGTGTCTCTTCTCAGCTGCAGCTGTGAAATTGTAATCTGCATCTACATCTTCCTCCCCTCTCTGATTACCATTTATATTATTGGAAACACAGAAAGTTCTTTATTAACTACTCAACATGGAATCTATCTAGAATGTTCTGAACAATAGATAGATTTCAAAATATCACTGTCCTTATCACAAAAGCAAAGTTTCAAGGGAATGGTAGCCATTTTCTATACTTTTTAGACATAGTCAATTAGAAAGTAACACTTATTACCCAGGAACAAAAAATGTAAGATTTGCTTCACATTGGTATTATAGTGAAAAAAGGCTTGATTACAAAGGAATGCTTCACATCTCACAGACTGGATGTTATGGTGGAATAGAGGATCGTATTTAGATTTTAGTGGCACTGAACAAGACAGATTCTCTCTTTGATTTTGGTGGAATAGTTAATTCAGAGCTCCATTTAAAGATTTGAGTTCTTAAAAACAGGTACAGGTATAGTATGTTTATGTAAGTACCGGAAAATTACCTGTAAACTTAAATAAGTTCAGAATTTTCCTGTTTTGCAAACTTTTGTTTTGTATAAAATGTGTATATGGTGCCTGTATCCCTGTGACAAACTTTTTAAGGTTTATAGCCAGGGGACATAGTTAATACAGCCAAAAAAATGCAGGAAGAATTTATGACTTGATTTTTTCCGATTCTTAATTATAAAACAAATTAGGGTTTGGGTTACACATCATCATTAGTGTAGCTTTATTATCATCTGTTGCTCCATTACCAACTGCTTTGCTATTTATTCCCATCATGATATGTTTGGTTTTTTGCAAAGTAGCATTATTATTTATGATTCATGATACCATGACTCATATCCTCTCTTTATCTACTGTTAATGCAACCTCTTGAATATTCTTGTTTTTTTCTAACTTTCTCCCATCATTTTGAATGTTATATTTGCCATTGACATTTGGTATGTTCTTGTGCCTTTATGTATTCATTTAGTTTCTAATTTTCCATCATCCTTTCTTATAGCTAAACTGGTTCACATTGTTTCATCCCTGCATCACAGTTTTTTATAACCTTGTAAAATTGTTCCTTCTTGAAGTTTGACTTGTAAGAAATATACTACTCTTGTTTGTTACCTTGAAACTAATAAATTCATAAGTGCTTTCCACAATAGACTCAAAAAGCATGATTTACTCGGTTTCATGCAATATTCATGTCTTTTCCCTAGAACTGTATGATTGCATCGCTCACTTCAGAGTATAGGTGCTTCCCAATACATTTGTTTATGGAGCTTAAACTAAAAGTAGATTTTATGTATAAAAGTATCTTTAATTTCATTGAAAAAAATTATAAGAAAATTTACAATAGTAATAACCCAGCTATATCATATATGCAGTATCACGCAGTTTTATTATATTGGTGAATGAATAGTTAATAGTCTTCTTAAAACACATAAATTGTAATATGTATGTTCACTTATTATTCAAATATCAGAAAAGTACTGCATAACAATGCTTGAAACAGAAGAATTCTGTGCATTGCTACCTGCTATACCTCTTACCCCAAGTATAGATTTACAGATGTTACACAGGTTCACATTGCTTATGAGCAAGTATTATGCTATATTTTATATGATTCCCCTTGCTTCAGATTGATAGATTAGTATGCACATTGCTGTACTTTACAGTGCTTTTTAAAGGCTTTTATTCTACATTTATTTAGTGTCTTAAAAGTAGGCAATCTGTTGCAGAATTTATGAAGAATTTGCTCAAACTAATTAGTATGAATCAGTCAGATCAGATTGAAAATGAACCGAGTCAAAAAAAAAATTATAACTTACAGTGAAGCTGTTATATGTCTTCCTGAAGCTCTGTATTTTTTTTTATGATTTCTAAATATCTAATTAAGTTATTTTATAAACTAAATCCAGAATTTTTCTATGTAATGAAAAATACATGAACATGAATTTTTTTTTTTTTTTTTTTTTTTTTTCAGATTTTCCTCTCGAATATAACGTCAAAGTAAAGAAAACTGAAGAGATTATGCCTGTCGTAGATATGAGAGATTGAAGGCACCCATTTTTAGTATTTTAGTGTTTTGGTACATTAAGAATTCTTTTACAACATCCAAAGTACTAAATTCTTCAGATGTTCTTGAAGCATTCTTCATCAAGATCAAAGCATTACTTTGGCCATTGCATTGATCATTATGCCACCAAATGCAAGATCACATGAATATATTGAATAGATAAGAGATGTTTTTCCTGCCTCAGTTAATTTAGAAGCTGCATACCAAATATAATCTTTCTAGGAGATTTCAACCTACAGCAACTAAGGTGGACATGGCTACAAAACAGCATCATAGGTTAAAATCTCATCAGAAGTAGCTCAGATGAAAAGCTGCACATAGGAGAAATACTTAGACTTTTACAGATTCTATCATAGCACATAGAAGAGCCAGTTAGGTGAACATGCCTTCCACAAATAAGTTGGACAGTTTGAGATATGTCCAACTCAGATACATAGATACTAAACCATAATAGCTTAATGCCTACCACCATGGTGGTGAAGTAAGCAGATGCAATTTCAGTAGTAAGTATGAAATGGGAAAAAGAAATGGGCCATACACATTACCGTAGTAGTCACTCAGGGATAGCAGAACACCAGAGGAGTGTATGAAATATTTAACTGCACTTGTGCTCCAATCTTGCACTAGACATATAGCTTTGTGAAAAAAGTGCTAAAGGTCATAACTTGTAGTGAAAAAGACACTCCTTTTATAAGCAAGCCTGTCAAAAGAATGGAACACTACAGACTATAAACTGGGGTTAATTCCAAATATTTATTCTCTCCTTTGTGGACTGATAAAAGGAGAAATGCATCATTATTTACACGTGGTAAACCTTACAAGGCATAGTTCCTGAATTACACCCAAAAATAATTCCAGGCAGGCTTGAAAGACTGAAATATTACCACCAAAATTGATAGATGTAATAATTGTAAAAAGAGAAAGATTTGGTGTAAAACTGGCGTGTATGGTGAAGAGCAGAGATAAAACTGTAGCGAATGTACCTCGAAGATTTATGTAGGTGCATGGAAGAGTGTTGTGTGCATTCTCTCCACTAACATACAATCTTTCCCTGTTACTTATAACAGTTGACAAAACTCAATTTACATAACTCATTCTTTATAACTCTTGATTTTCCTGTAGTGAGAGCTGTGTGCTAGCCCTGCCTTTTGCCAAAACATTAGGAGCAATAGGTACAAGTAGTAGGTAGGAACATTAGGTGGGAGTATTAGGTAGAAGTAGTTGGTGGGAACACTAGGCAGAACTTTAAGGAGACACATTAGGTAAAAGTAGTATGTTGGAACATTATGTTGGAGTTGACTTTTGCCTGTGGCCTGTTAAAGGTGAGGTACTAAAGGCTAAGAAGTGGCACTGGAGATCACCAGATATGGAGACTTTTGTTGTGGCTACACTCTTGGAGAAGTTCCAAAAGAGAATAGGCATCAGAGATATAGATAAATAGAAAAGGAAAACTAAAAATTACTTGGACTCAGAATTGCTCATTACATCACCTGCAGTTGCTGGAAACACTATGGACAATTCCATGTAGTAATAAAGAAAGACCTTGAACAACAACCTGTAAAGTGTACTAGACCAGCCAGGTTGTGTAGTTTTCAAGGTCTTTGTTATGTTGCCTTTAGCAGTCTAACTGAACTAATCTGCTTGACAACTTGGTCTCAGACTGAGCTTTACAGGTGAGATTTCTTAAAACATTATAAATTGCATGTAAAATATGGTAAGGCTGACAGAGTGCCTACCTACATACAAGTACCTATGATGAGATTTTACCATAGTGGTGGGGCTAACATGTAGAAGTGGATAGGTAAGGGATCTTTGGTGAATTTGACAAGAATGAAAGTATGTGTTCATGAAAGGATGTGTTGTAGATGTATATATAAAGACATGTTCTCATGTTTATATGGTATATGTACAGAGAAGACAGGATGGACAAGAATGATTGACATGTTCATAGGAAGGAACAATACCTTGAGAAGTGTGAAAGGTATGAGGCAGAGAAAGTTAGATAGGGATCTCTCAGATCATATGTTAGACCTGTGAAGTTTAGCCTTATTTTTAGTATGGTCGAGGATTAGAGATATGAATGAAAGAGCAAGGATGATAGAAGTTGAAAAATCAAAAAATTAGAATGTATAATTTAACTCCCATGATGGGAAGCTGAATAATTTCAAAATTACAAATTTATGTGATTGAAATGTTTTCTTGAAAGTAGTGAGGAATGGAGGGCAAAGAAAAAAGAATTTAATATCTCTAGTAAGAAAATAATGAAACGAAACTATTTCATATAAATGTAAGGAAAGCTAGTAAAGATCTCAGGAAATTGATGAATGAAAATTTCAGTGAGAATAACAGTCTGATTGGTAGGAGGTTAAGTGATGCAGAAGAAAGGTATGTGTGAAGGTAGAGTTACCAGACAAGTTTAGCAAATCGCATAAGACAGAGGTTGAAGTTTGGAAAGAGTTGGAGACTGTTATAAAGAACAAGTTTAGAGATGATGATATAAGGGAGCTAGGGATTTTTGCAGCAAAATTGAAGGTAAGGAGAGTGAACAAAGTTTATTTGAGGTAGAAGACCACAGATTTAGGTGTTAAAACTGGGAGAGATGAAACTGCAGTTGAGTGCATTTAGAACATGTATGTAGGTGCATGGAAAAGTGTTTGTTTGCATCATGACTCTAAAGTCAGTGAATGCTTTATTTTATACAGTAAAATGAAAGGGAACATTATTTTGCTATTACTGAGGAATGTTTTCTTGGCATAGTTCCCTAGTCATATGGTAGGACTGTGACAAAAAATTTTGCTGAAAGGAAAGCAAATGAGGATCATACAAGAAAAATGAATGAGATTTTAAAGGACAAAATCAGCTATTTTGGGAGAATGTAGATAGATGTAAGAGAGAGTTGTATGTAGGAATGAGTGTATATTAGACAAATTTAGGAGAATGCTAATAACAAAGGATGAAGTTTGTATAAGGTTTAAAGAGTACCTTATTGAGCTAATTGGAAATATGTACTATAAAAAGGCAACTCTGTATATCTGCTCCCTGTCTGTAAACATGCTTATGAACTTGCCAGACACATGACGACTAACCTCTAAATGGTTGCCAATAATTTATTCATTTCCTTGTTGGAATAGAAATTGCTGGCTACTGGGGTGATATATTTTCAGAAAAATATGTTATTGTTAGGCAGGAATATTTTGCTGGTAACATGGGAAGTAAAAAAAGGGAAAATGGTGGAGGTTGGCGGTTATCCATCATCAGTGATCCTTTCCAAATGTCTGAACTATATCTGCACTCCCTGGTCTGCCCTCTCAGTTAGACGACTTTTACTACCACATCTCTGACACTATTATTCATTACACTATCTAACCACTTACCACATATTGCTTTCATGCATTTTATTTTCTATAAATCCACCCTCTTTTTTTCCTTACATTCATGGCCCGAGACTTATATCCATGCAACCTTTTTAGGACTGCTATGAAAAATACCCATCTTTTCCCTTATGCTCACTAACTGCTCCTTCCACATGCTCTGAGTGCACCCAAGGCTTATCCCTTTCTTCCACCACATAACACTACAACCCATAGTTTCATCTACTGATAAGTAAAATGTTCTTCATCCACGTCCTTTCCATTTGAACTTAACTCATCCCACCCTGATGGACCATACCAATTTACTTTTGTTCACATTAACTCTTAATCATTCCCCTTTCACCCACTCTTCTGAATGATGAAAAATAATTCTTTTGTGCCCAATTGCCTCTGCCAACTTAATGAAGATGTATCCTTAATAAACGAACAAGGGCTTCAGTTGCCAACATCCACTTTCTAGTTGTCGTGAATAATGTATTGAAACAACAGCCTACCATTCACAGCCAAGCTCTGTAGGCTACTCCCTGGTTTATCTTGACCATAATGATATCAGTACTGATAATGATAGCATTAATTGGCAGCATTTAATGAAATCTTGAATGGTTACCTATCTAGATAACAATTCAGTAGATATTTTACAATTGAAATTATGTAAATCACATTGTTTCGTTGAAAAAAAAATTAGAAATGAAGGGCTGATTACCCTTAATTCCAACAGATCTTAAGCCTTTGTACCATACATTCTTGCAGAAGGCTAGAACATGAAAGCTTTTTCTCAAGCTTGAGTTACTGATCTCTGCATTGTGTTGTTACAAAATCTAGTCAGTTTTGACATGTTATGTTTCCTGATATGTTAACCTTTTTGACACATTTTTGTTGCACAATTATTCAACTGAAACTGAGCATTTTGCCTTAGCATACGTTACTGTCATTTCACATCCCACTTAGTCACATTAAATTCTCAATAGTTGTCACATTTTGTTGTGCTGATTTCTTTAGATGTCTCTCTTTGTGTCATCCACTTCTATAATTTCTCTTACCCTTAGAATACCTCTAAAGATAGGCAGAATATTTCCTTTTATCTATTTTATCTCTTGAGTAATCATGTATATGATTTGTTCATGCTGGGTTCTAGATATATTTATGGGTCTTTGCAATTTAGTCAGTAGTCATGATGCAACAGTTATATTGCTAACATTTTTTTACATGGTCTTTTTCTGCTAATATGAGTTCACATTCTCCAGAGTAAGGAGGGAACCAGTTCAGAACTGACTAAAGTGAATATTACCCTGCCATACCTGCTTAGCCTTAAAGATTAAAGCTAAGTCGCATGCTTTGTGAATATTCATTGTTATCCCATTAGAGTCCAGTATGTAGTATGCTATAGGATTCAGGGTTCATGATTTGAAGACCTAGGCACGATGTTATATTTAAAGCAGAGATTGGAATGCTGTATTTGCCAGATGTAGCAACTGGATTGTTTCCTCTCTTAATGTTAAATGCTTAGTAAAAATGGATATAAGCAATGAAAGATTAACTTTTCTTTAAAAAGATTAATTTAGCTCTCTGGAACAGTTAGTAAGCTATACATCTGGCTTATGTTATTTTGTCAAGAGGAGTGAGTTTGAAACTGTTATGTAAAAGTGATGGCTATACTGCATGGATATAATTCATGTACAAGAGTGATATTATAACAGGTAGAATATCAAAAATCCATTTTTCTAAAATTGTTAAATTTTCAAAATCCTTGGTCTAGCTTAAAGATTTCTAACAGTGTGGAACATGAATGCCCAATAAATAATTTCAGTAGATGTCTTAAATAATGTTTTTCATATTCTTTATGTACTTACATTATAAGTAGAAATTTCATTAGGTATACAATATGTTTTGTGAGGGTTACAGTATCTGTAAACCACAATAAGAGGCCAGTACTTCAAAATACATGAAAATCCAAAATCCACACATTGCTGGTCTAAAGGATTATGGATTTCTTATATTCTATGTGTATTATTATTATTATTATTATTATTATTATTATTATTATTATTATTATGCTCGTGGAAAAACAGTTTAAGAATAAGAAAAGTAAAGTTGTGCACTTTCAGGTATTGGACAATCATTGTGACTATAGTTTATTTAATGAAGGAAACTAAGAGAATATTCTGTTTGAATATCATATTTCAGCATGACTGTAGGTGCACCATAACCAGAGGTTTATACCTTGTACAGTATATTATTATTATTATTATTATTATTATTATTATTATTATTATTATTATTATTACTATTTTATTATTAGTATTATTTTTATTATTATTATGTAGCCACAGGAGTACAGTAAGATGGGGTCCTTTAGGAAGAGAATGTCCTCGACGACACTGTACTCTACCATCTACTGACTGTGGTACAGATTTGTCAAAGGTGACTTCTCACTCACAGTGTTACCACTTGCAGGCAGAGTCTACTGACATCTGTCATGTATATTGCAGAATGTATATTGTATATTGATAATATATATTTAAAGCTATGTTAGTTTCATGTTTTTTTTACCTTAAAATCAAATTAGTTTGGGTGAGGAAAGAGCTTGATATGAAAACTTTTTATTACATTAGGATGTAATTAATCATAGGTTTTGTGATTTCCTTTTTTATGAGAATAGATGTGAGAATTCTCTGTTGAGCAAACCTTTCTGAAGTACATAAGGTTGAACATATATGAACGAAATTAATTGTAAGGAATAAGAAACTGTATAATGCAAGAAGGTTATCATTCTACTGAACTGACTGTATGTATATACAGAACTGAAAAGAGAACTGCAACCACATATTGTACCTGATATTATGACTTTGAACTTCCACATGTTTTATGGTTCACATGTATTTATTTTGCTTACTAATTTTATCTCATGGAGCAACTTGCATTTGTTTCTTTCAGTTTCATAAGAATGTGTTTCTGCTGTATGCACCCAACATTCATACCTTCTGTGGCATCTATTAATGTATCTCTAAACTTTATTCTTGCTGGATGTATCTTATAGTGCAGTCCATTGTCATTGTCACTGATATATATGAAAAAGAGAAGTGGTCACCAGATCGATGCCTGAAGCACACCACTGATTACTTGACCATTAAACACTATTTGTTTATAGCCAGTCAACCATTATTCTAACCATTGAAGTAGAACCACATCTGTACCATGATATTTAACTCATTTTAGTAATCTTGAATGTGGGTTTTTATTAAATGTCTTCCACAAATCCAAATAGGTGACATCAGCTGCTGTACTTTGATCATACATGTTGATGATATAAAAGAAATCAAGCAGGTTTTTGAGACAAATGATTTCTTCAAGAACTGTGCTGAAGATTTTATCAGGTGTACTCATCAGACTTGCACCTCAGTAAATGAACATTCACTTTTGTCCTTTGTGTCTTTACATAGTGGCACTCAACAGGCATTCCACCAATTTTCCGGCACCTCACTGTGAGCCATACAATGGGAATTCTAACCATTCAGTCAAGAATACTGTCACCCATTTTCTTGGGAAAATCATCTGTAACCCTCTTTACTCCATTATCCAGCAATGCACTTTTAGCATTAATGCCATTCACCCATGTATACTTATGTGTGCTTATCGTTTTAAACCAAGTATTCTCAGTCACCAATCTTTCAGCATACAACTGCACAAGCTGTTAACCATTGTCATTCACAGTGGATGCTCTGTGCACCTGAATTATTTTCTCAACTGCCACATTATCCATTCCTGGATCCAGATTACCCATCACAATTAAATAATTCACATTCGAATTGCTGTTGCATTCACTGAGCTCCTCCCAAAACACTTGCCTCTCTTCCTCACTTGTCGCACTACCACATGCATAAGCACTATCTGACACCCACCTTTCATTATCCACTTTTGTATTCATGCTCATCAGTCTAGGGCTCACTTTCTTACAGTAAGTCACACATTAGCACAACTCCTTCATCATCAGAACTGCTATCTCCAACTTTGCTTTATCCCACACACTAACCCCACACTTTACCCTTAGGATTTTCCCAAAATTTTCTTCCTCATACCCCTTGAGTTTTGTTTCACTCAGTCTGAGAGCCTCTTTTAGTCATCTATGGCATGCAGGAAATATGAGAAAAGTACTCATTTTCCTCTATCTAGTTTATTCTGTAATATGATTACTTCAGGATCAATTTATATGAATCTTGGTGTTACCCAGCACTTTCCTAAAGGTTTTCCAGTAGCCCAGGGTAGTGCTACTTTCAGTAGTAGGGAAATGTAGGCTGGAATGAAAAGCTCTTTGACCAGATTGGGGCCTGAACATACAGGAGGGTGAAAGGCGTGCAAGGAATAGAGTGAATTGGAACGATGTGGTATACTGGGGTCGACATGCTGTTATTGGATTGCACCAGGGCATATGAAGCCTCTGGGATAAACCAGGGAAAGCTTTGTGGGGCCTGGATGTGGAAAGGGAGCTGTGGTTTTGGTGCATTACACTTGACAGCTAGAGACTGAGTGTGAACAAATGTGGCCTTTTTATCTTTTCCTAGTGCTACCTCGCACACATGAGGGGGGAGGGAGTTGTTATTTCATGTGTGGTGAGGTGGCGATGGGAATGAATAAAGGCAGACTATAAATTATGTACATGTGTATATATGTGTATGTATATGTATACATTGAGATGTATAGGTATGTATATTTGCGTGTCTGGACATGTATGTATATACATGTGTATTTGGGTGGGTTGGGCCATTCTTTCGTCTGTTTCCTTGCGCTACCTTGCTAACGCGGGAGACAGCAACAAAGCAAAATAAATGAAATATATACATATATATATTTGCTACCTCGCAAACGCGGGAGACAGCGACAAAGCAAAATAAAAATAAATATATATATATATATATATATATATATATATATATATATATATATATATGTATATTTCTTTTTTTTCTTTCAAACTATTTGCCATTTCCCGCATTAGCGAGGTAGCGTTAAGAACAGAGGACTGGGCCTCTGAGGGAATATCCTCACCTGGCCCCCTTCTCTGTTCCTTCTTTTGGAAAATTAAAAAAAATAACGAGGGGAGGATTTCCAGCCCCCCGCTCCCTCCCCTTTTAGTTGCCTTCTACGACACGCATGGAATACGTGGGAAGTATTCTTTCTCCCCTATCCCCAGGGATAATATATGGATTGAATCAGGGCATGTGAAGCGTCTGGGGTAAGCCATGGAAAGCTGTGTGGGGCCTGGATGGGGAAAGGGAGCTGTGGTTTCGGGCATTATTGCATGACAGCTAGAGACTGAGTGTGAACGAATGAGGCCTTTGTTGTCTTTTCCTAGCGCTACCCCGCTCACATGAGGGGGGAGGGGGATGGTATTCCATGTGTGGCGAGGTGGCGATGGGAATGAATAAAGGCAGACAGTGTGAATTGTGTGCATGGGTATATATGTATGTGTCTGTGTGTGTATATATATGTGTACATTGAGATGTATAGGTATGTATATTTGCGTGTGTGTATATACATGTGTATGGGGGTGGATTGGGCCATTTCTTTCATCTGTTTCCCTGTGCTACCTTGCAAACGCGGGAGACAGCGACAAAGCAAAATAAATAAATAAAATATATATATATATATATATATATATATATATATATATATATATATATATATATATATATATTATTTTATATTATTTTATTATACTTTGTCGCTGTCTCCCGCATTTGCGAGGTAGCGCAAGGAAACAGACGAAAGAAATGGCCCAACCCCCCCCATACACATGTATATACATACGTCCACACACGCAAATATACATACCTACACAGCTTTCCATGGTTTACCCCAGACGCTTCACATGCCTTGATTCAATCCACTGACAGCACGTCAACCCCGGTATACCACATCGCTCCAATTCACTCTATTCCTTGCCCTCCTTTCACCCTCCTGCATGTTCAGGCCCCGATCACACAAAATCTTTTTCACTCCATCTTTCCACCTCCAATTTGGTCTCCCTCTTCTCCTCGTTCCCTCCACCTCCGACACATATATCCTCTTGGTCAATCTTTCCTCACTCATTCTCTCCGTGTGCCCAAACCACTTCAAAACACCCTCTTCTGCTCTCTCAACCACGCTCTTTTTATTTCCACACATCTCTCTTACCCTTACGTTACTTACTCGATCAAACCACCTCACACCACACATTGTCCTCAAACATCTCATTTCCAGCACATCCATCCTCCTGCGCACAACTCTATCCATAGCCCAGGCCTCGCAACCATACAACATTGTTGGAACCACTATTCCTTCAAACATACCCATATATATATATATATATGTATATATATCTATATATATATATATATATATATATATATATATATATATATATATATATATGTATATATATATATATATCGTCCAAATGCCTCTCTCTTCTCTTTCACTAATACTCTTACTTCTTCATCCCACCACACACTACCCTTTCTAAACAGCCCACCTCCCACTCTTCTCATGCCACAAGCATCTTTTGCGCAATCCATCACTGATTCCCTAAATACATCCCATTCCTCCCCGACTCCCCTTACTTCCATTGTTCTCACCTTTTTCCATTCTGTACACAGTCTCTCCTGGTACTTCCCCACACAGGTCTCCTTCCCAAGCTCACTTACTCTCACCACCTTCTTCACCCCAACATTCACTCCTCTTTTCTGAAAACCCATACTAATCTTCACCTTAGCCTCCACAAGATAATGATCAGACATCCCTCCAGTTGCACCTCTCAGCACATTTGGACGATTTTTGCAGGGAAAAAATGCAATTGAGTGGGAGAAGTATAAAAGAAAGAGACAGGAGGTCAAGAGAAAGGTGCAAGAGGTGAAAAAAAGGGCAAATGAGAGTTGGGGTGAGAGACTATCAGTAAATTTTAGGGAGAATAAAAAGATGTTCTGGAAGGAGGTAAATAGGGTGCGTAAGACAAGGGAGCAAATGGGAACTTCAGTGAAGGGCGTAAATGGGGAGGTGAAAACAAGTAGCGGTGATGTGAGAAGGAGATGGAATGAGTATTTTGAAGGTTTGTTGAATGTGTCTGATGACAGAGTGGCAGATATAGGGTGTTTTGGTCGAGGTGGTGTGCAAAGTGAGAGGGTTAGGGAAAATGATTTGGTAAACAGAGAAGAGGTAGTAAAAGCTTTGCGGAAGATGAAAGCCGGCAAGGCAGCAGGTTTGGATGGTATTGCAGTGGAATTTATTAAGAAAGGGGGTGACTGTATTGTTGACTGGTTGGTAAGGTTATTTAATGTATGTATGACTCATGGTGAGGTGCCGGAGGATTGGCGGAATGCGTGCATAGTGCCATTGTACAAAGGCAAAGGGGATAAGAGTGAGTGCTCAAATTACAGAGGTATAAGTTTGTTGAGTATTCCTGGTAAATTATATGGGAGGGTATTGATTGAGAGGGTGAAGGCATGTACAGAGCATCAGATTGGGGAAGAGCAGTGCGGTTTCAGAAGTGGTAGAGGATGTGTGGATCAGGTGTTTGCTTTGAAGAATGTATGTGAGAAATACTTAGAAAAGCAAATGGATTTAGTAGCATATTATGTTCAGAGTAGGAAATGTAGAGGTGAAGAGATGCTTTGAAGTTTAAATACAATGGTGAAAGGCGTGAGGAATGTGTTGAAGCATGTGAAAATTCTTGTCGAGGTATTGGTCACAGGCATGTGAACGTCTGGAAAAGGAAAGCTGTTGGGTCTGATGTGAGGATGTAGGTTTTGCTAACTTGAGCAGGGGTGGTGTGATTGTTACCTCCCACTGGTTGTTTAATTTGTTTATGGATGGGATGTAAAGGAGCTAAAATTAAAGTACTGGTAAATAGGGGAACATGAATGAAGGTATCTGTTGGCATGAGATACATGTGATTGTGGTTCCATTCGTTGTTCCTTGCTGTACATGCTAGCGGGACAGCAAGCTAATGTGATAAATACACTCGCAAAGCTGGTGACAGCGAAAGTTATTTATAAATGTGTGATATAAAAATATAATAAATGTATATAATGATCAAACTTATTCATTACAGTAGCGAGGTAGGTGACAAGGTGCCTCTGAGGGTCCCTGGTTTGATTGGAATTAAAAAAACGAGGGAGGATAGTTTTTAGTGTTCTAGACACTGGAATGTGGAATTCTGTCCACCAGGGTATTGGAAATCCATGTGAAGCGTGAAGATGGAAAGTGTGTGGGGCGGGAGGGGGAAAATTTTCGGGAAGCCATGAATAAATGTGTGGAACGAGAAGCCTTTGTTCTTCGGAAAGCCACAAAATGGGATATGTGTGCGAGGTAGGTGGATTAAACAGCTGTAATTTGGTTGCAGGGTGGGTCTAGTGGATAAGATGTGTCATTGAGAGTATGGATGTTGCTGTGGAAATACATGTGTTGAGGCAATGTGGGTGTGGCCATTTTTCAGTAGTATCGTTTAAGGGAAAGACAAAGATAAATAAAAAATTTAGAGACAAAAGTATATTTAAATATTTTGGACATGATATAATATGAATATGAATATATTGAATAAGATTTATTATATTGCTGTCATATATAGCATTAAGAACAGAGGACTGGGCCTTTGAGA
This sequence comes from Panulirus ornatus, assembly GCF_036320965.1. Classification (NCBI taxonomy): domain Eukaryota; kingdom Metazoa; phylum Arthropoda; class Malacostraca; order Decapoda; family Palinuridae; genus Panulirus; species Panulirus ornatus. The sequence goes on along the minus strand of NC_092289.1, from coordinate 4,105,715 downwards.
GAATATCCTCACCTGGCTCCTTTCTCTGTTCCTTCTTTTGGGAAAAAAAAAAGAAAGAAACACTTAAGTTCCCAAGTGCACTTTTGTGTAATGATCACATCATCAGGGGAGACATGAGAGAGAAATATAACAGTCAATTGATGTACAGCAAAGAGATGTAGCTAGGACGCCATTTGGTAAATATACTATTGTCCAAGACAAATGTTTACCAAATGGCGTCCTAGCTACGTTGTCGTTGTATATCAACTGACTGTTAAATTTCTCTCTTGTGTCTCCCCTGATGATGTGATTATTACACAAAAGTGCACTTGGGAACTTATTGTGTTTCATTATTCCCATGGACTCTTAGGAATATACTTGATCATGCGCAAAATTGTGATTCTTTTCCAATATATATACATATATTGGAAAGGATCACAATTTTGCACGTGATCAAGATATTCCTATGAGTCCAAGGGGAAAATGAAACACGATAAGTTCCCAAGTTAAAGTACCCTAGATCTTTCATTGATAAATCCTTTAAGTTAGCAAAGAAATCATTTTATAGAGTTGAGCCCAGACCTCCCATTGACACCAAGAATCTTTTAGTTCTTCCTTTTAATAATAATTTGACTTTCCTTTCCATGTTGCTTAAATCCTTTAATGTAAATGTTGCCTTTAGCAACAATAATACTATAAAGAATATCTTAATCTGGAATTCACCAGAAAATTCTCTTTGATGCATCTATAAAGTGCCTCGTGGAAATTGTGATAAACTTTATGTTGGTCAGACTGGTAAGGATCTTTCTGTTAGACTTAAGCAACATAAATATAGTATAAGAACAGGACAAGAATCAAATGCCTTGTTTAATCACGTTAAAAACTATGATCATTGTATTGACTGGAGTAATGCCATCTCAGTTATTGATTCTAACTCTACTACCAAGAGAAATATCATTGAATCTTCTATTATTAAATACACAAAGAATTATAATCTTAATATTAGTGATGGCCTATACAAATTAGATAACTTTATTGTTGATAAAATTTGTAAAATGATAAGTTTATGAACGCTCGTTGTATGTTTTGGACAATCACATGTTTACCAAATGGCATCCTAGCTTCGTCTTGGATGTATTTTGACTGGCTTACATTTCTCTCTCGTGTCTCCCCTGATTATGTGATTATTACATGAAAGTGCACTTGGGAACTTATCATGTTTCATTTTCCCATGGACTTATAGGAACATACATATATTAATATATATATATATATATATATATATATATATATTTTTTAATTTTTTTTTATTATACTTTGTCGCTGTCTCCCGCGTTTGCGAGGTAGCGCAAGGAAACAGACGAAAGAAATGGCCCAACCCCCCCATACACATGTATATACATACGTCCACACACGCAAATATACATACCTACACAGCTTTCCATGGCTTACCCCAGACGCTTCACATGCCTTGATTCAATCCACTGACAGCACGTCAACCCCGGTATACCACATCGCTCCAATTCACTCTATTCCTTGCCCTCCTTTTCACCCTCCTGCATGTTCAGGCCCCGATCACACAAAATCTTTTTCACTCCATCTTTCCACCTCCAATTTGGTCTCCCTCTTCTCCTTGTTCCCTCCACCTCCGACACATATATCCTCTTGGTCAATCTTTCCTCACTCATCCTCTCCATGTGCCCAAACCACTTCAAAACACCCTCTTCTGCTCTCTCAACCACGCTCTTTTTATTTCCACATATCTCTCATACCCTTACGTTACTCACTCGATCAAACCACCTCACACCACACATTGTCCTCAAACATCTCATTTCCAGCACATCCATCCTCCTGCGCACAACTCTATCCATAGCCCGCGCCTCGCAACCATACAACATTGTTGGAACCACTATTCCTTCAAACATACCCATTTTTGCTTTCCGAGATAATGTTCTCGACTTCCACACATTCTTCAAGGCCCCCAGAATTTTCGCCCCCTCCCCCACCCTATGATCCACTTCCGCTTCCATGGTTCCATCCGCTGCCAGATCCACTCCCAGATATCTAAAACACTTCACTTCCTCCAGTTTTTCTCCATTCAAACTCACCTCCCAATTGACTTGACCCTCAACCCTACTGTACCTAATAACCTTGCTCTTATTCACATTTACTCTTAACTTTCTTCTTCCACACACTTTACCAAACTCAGTCACCAGCTTCTGCAGTTTCTCACATGAATCAGCCACCAGCGCTGTATCATCAGCGAACAACAACTGACTCACTTCCCAAGCTCTCTCATCCCCAGCAGACTTCATACTTGCCCCTCTTTCCAAAACTCTTGCATTTACCTCCCTAACAACCCCATCCATAAACAAATTAAACAACCATGGAGACATCACACACCCCTGCCGCAAACCTACATGCACGAGACCGGGTTATAGAGATGGGTGATTTGAATGCAAAGGTGAGTGATGTGGCAGTTGAGGGAATAATTGGTATACATGGGGTGTTCAGTGTTGTAAATGGAAATGGTGAAGAGCTTGTAGATTTATGTGCTGAAAAAGGACTGATGATTGGGAATACCTGGTTTAAAAAGCGAGATATACATAAGTATACTTATGTAAGTAGGAGAGATGGCCAGAGAGCGTTATTGGATTACGTGTTAATTGACAGGCGTGCGAAAGAGAGACTTTTGGATGTTAATGTGCTGAGAGGTGCAACTGGAGGGATGTCTGATCATTATCTTGTGGAGGCTAAGGTGAAGATTTGTATGGGTTTTCAGAAAAGAAGAGTGAATGTTGGGGTGAAGAGGGTGGTGAGAGTAAGTGAGCTTGAGAAGGAGACCTGTGTGAGGAAGTACCAGGAGAGACTGAGTACAGAATGGAAAAAGGTGAGAACAATGGAAGTAAGGGGAGTGGGGGAGGAATGGGATGTATTTAGGGAATCAGTGATGGATTGCACAAAAGATGCTTGTGGCATGAGAAGAGTGGGAGGTGGGTTGATTAGAAAGGGTAGTGAGTGGTGGGATGAAGAAGTAAGAGTATTAGTGAAAGAGAAGAGAGAGGCATTTGGATGATTTTTGCAGGGAAAAAATGCAATTGAGTGGGAGATGTATAAAAGAAAGAGACAGGAGGTCAAGAGAAAGGTGCAAGAGGTGAAAAAAAGGGCAAATGAGAGTTGGGGTGAGAGAGTATCATTAAATTTTAGGGAGAATAAAAAGATGTTCTGGAAGGAGGTAAATAAAGTGCGTAAGACAAGGGAGCAAATGGGAACTTCAGTGAAGGGCGCAAATAGGGAGGTGATAACAAGTAGTGGTGATGTGAGAAGGAGATGGAGTGAGTATTTTGAAGGTTTGTTGAATGTGTTTGATGATAGAGTGGCAGATATAGGGTGTTTTGGTCGAGGTGGTGTGCAAAGTGAGAGGGTTAGGGAAAATGATTTGGTAAACAGAGAAGAGGTAGTGAAAGCTTTGCGGAAGATGAAAGCCGGCAAGGCAGCAGGTTTGGATGGTATTGCAGTGGAATTTATTAAAAAAGGGGGTGACTGTATTGTTGACTGGTTGGTAAGGTTATTTAATGTATGTATGACTCATGGTGAGGTGCCTGAGGATTGGCGGAATGCGTGCATAGTGCCATTGTACAAAGGCAAAGGGGATAAGAGTGAGTGCTCAAATTACAGAGATATAAGTTTGTTGAGTATTCCTGGTAAATTATATGGGAGGGTATTGATTGAGAGGGTGAAGGCATGTACAGAGCATCAGATTGGGGAAGAGCAGTGTGGTTTCAGAAGTGGTAGAGGATGTGTGGATCAGGTGTTTGCTTTGAAGAATGTATGTGAGAAATACTTAGAAAAGCAAATGGATTTGTATGTAGCATTTATGGATCTGGAGAAGGCATATGATAGAGTTGATAGAGATGCTCTGTGGAAGGTATTAAGAATATATGGTGTGGGAGGAAAGTTGTTAGAAGCAGTGAAAATGTAAGGCATGTGTACGTGTAGGAAGAGAGGAAAGTGATTGGTTCTCAGTGAAATATATATATATATATATATATATATATATATATATATATATATATATATATATATATATATATATATATATATGTATATATATATATTTTGCTTTGTCGCTGTCTCCCGCGTTTGCGAGGTAGCGCAAGGAAACAGACGAAAGAAATGGCCCAACCCACCCCCCTACACATCTATATACATACACGTCCACACACACAAATATACATACCCATACATCTCAATGTACACATATATATACACACACAGACATACACATTTAAACACATGTACATAATTCATACTGGCTGCCCATATTTATTCCCATCGCCACCCCGCCACACATGGAATAACATCCCCCTTCCCCCTCATGTGCGCGAGGTAGCGCTAGGAAAAGACAACAAAGGCCCCATTCGTTCACACTCAGTCTCTAGCTGTCACGTAATAATGCCCGAAACCACAGCTCCCTTTCCACATCCAGGCCCCACAGAACCTTCCATGGCCCACCCCAGACGCTTCACATGCCCTAATTCAATCCATTGACAGCACGTCGACCCCGGTATACCACATCGATCCAATTCACTCTATTCCTTGCCTGCCTTTCACTCTCCTGCATGTTCAGTCCCCGATCACTCAAAATCTTTTTCACTCCATCTTTCCACCTCCAATTTGGTCTCCCACTTCTCCTTGTTCCCTCCACCTCCGACACATATATCCTCTTGGTCAATCTTTCCTCACTCATTCTCTCCATGTGCCCAAACCATTTCAAAACACCCTCTTCTGCTCTCTCAACCACACTCTTTTTATTTCCACACATCTCTCTTACCCTAACATTACTTACTCGATCAGACCACCTCACACCAGATATTGTCCGTCAAACATCTCATTTCCAGCACATCCACCCTCTTGCGCACAAATCTATCCATAGCCCACGCCTTGCAACCATACAACATTGTTGGAACCACTATTCCTTCAAACATACCCATATATTTATTTTTTCTTTCATACTATTCGCCATTTCCCGCATCAGCGAGGTAGCGTTAAGAACAGAGGACTGGGCCTTTGAGTGAAATCCTCACCTGTCCCCCTTCTCTGTTCCTCCTTTTGGAAAAAAAAAGAAATAGATAGATAGAAAAGTTGGAGGAAGTGAAGTGTTTTAGACATCTGGGAGTGGACTTGACAGCGAATAGAACCATGGGAGCAGAAGCAAGTCACAGGGTGAGGGAGGGGGTGAAGGTTCTAGGAGTGATGAAGGATGTGTAGAAGAGAACATTATCTGAGAGAGCAAAAATGAGTATGTTTTAAGGAATAGTAGTTCTAACAATATGGTTGCAAGGCATGGGCTATAGATAGGGTTATACGGAGGAGGGTAGATGTGTTAGAAATGAAATGTATGAGGACAATATGGGATGTGAGGTGGTTTGATTGAGTAAGTAATGAAAGGGTAAGTGAGATGTGTGGTAATAAAAAGAGTGTGGTTGAGAGAGCAGAAGAGGGTATGTTAAAATGGTTTGGACATATGAAAGAATGGGTGAGGGAAGGTTGTCTTAAGAGAATATGTGTCAGAGGTGGAAGGAACAAGAGAAGCAGTAGACCAAACTGGAGGTGGAAGGATGGAGTGAAAAAAAATTTTGAGTTATTGGGGCCTGAACACACAGGAGAGTGAGAGGCTACAAGGAATAGAGTGAATTGGAACGATGAAGTATATTAGGGTTGACTTGCTGTCAGTGGACTGAACCATTTCATGTAAAACATCTAAGGGAAACCATGGAAAGGTCTATGGGGCCTGGATGTGAATAGGAAGCTGTGATTTCGGTGCATTGCACATGACAGTTAGAGACTGAGTGTGAACGAATGTGGCCTTTATTGTCTGTTTTCCTGGCACTACCAAGCTAAAGCAGGAGGTAGCAATGCTGTTTCCTATGGGATGGGGTGATGCCAGGGGTGGATGAAGGCAAGCTGGTATGAATATGTATATGTCTGTGTATGTGTATTTATGTGTGTATATATGTTTCTATATTGATATGTATATGTGCATGTATGAGCATTTATGTATATATATGTATATATAAGTGGATGGGCCATTCTTCGTCTGTTTCCTGGCGCTACCTCGGCGACATGGGAAACAGCAATTAAGTATCATAAAAAAGAAATTTGATATATTTTATGCATACTATTTTGTGCATTAGTGAGGAAGCTTTCAAGAATAGATGACTGAGCCTTAGAGGGAATACTTTTCAATTGGCCCCCATCTCTGTTCCTTCTTTTGGAAAAGTAAAACTGGAGGGGAGAATTTCCAGCCCCCTGCTCACCACCCCTTGTGTCAGCAAGGTAGTGCCAGGAAAACAGACAAAATAGGGCAACATTTGTTCACAGTCAGTCTCTAGCTGTCATATGTAATGCATGGAGACCACAACTCCCTATTCACATCCAGGCCCCACAGACTTTTCCATAGTTTACCCCAGATGTTTCACATGCTGTGGTTCAGTCCATTGACAGCATGTCAAACCTGGTATATCACATCGTTCCAATTCACTCTATTTCTTGCATGTCTTTCACCCATCTGCATGTTCAGGCTCCTATTGCTCAAAATCTTTTTCACTCCATCCTTCCACCTCCAATTTGGTCTCTTGCTTCTCCTTGTTCCCTCCACCTCTGATGCATATATCCTCTTTGTCAACCTTTCCTCGCTCATTCTCTGCATGTCCAAACCATTTCAACACACTCTTTCCTGCACTTTCATCACTTAATCAAACCACCTCATGCCACATATTGTTCTCAAACATTTCATTTCCAACACATCCACCCTCCTCCATACAACCCTATCTATAGCTCATGCCTTGCAACCATATAATACTGTTGAGATTACTGTTCCTTCAAACATACCCATTTTCACTCTCCAAGATAATGTTCTCTGTTTCCAAACATTCTTCATTGCCCTCAGAACCTTCTTCCCCTCCCCAACCCTGTGACACTTCCACTTCCATGGTTCATTTGCTGCTAAGTTCACTCCAAGATATCTATTTTTCTCCATTCAAACTCACATCCCAGTTAACTTGTCCCTCAACCCTACTGAATCAAAAACCTTGCTCTTATTCACAGTTACTCTCAGCTTTCTCCTTTCACACACTTTTCCAGACTCAGTCACCAACTTCTACAGTTTCTCACTCAAATCAGCCACCAGTGCTATATCATCAGTGAACAACAACTGACTCACTTCCCAGGCCCTGTCATCCCCAACAGACTGCAAACTCGCACCTCTCCAAAATTCTTGCATTTACCTCCTGAATCACCCCATCCATAAACAAATTAAACGACCATGGAGACATCACACACTCCTGCTGAAGACTAACCTTCGCTGGGAGCCATTCACTCTCCTCTCTTCCTACTGGTACACATGCCTTACATCCTTGATAAAAATTTCCATTGTTTCTAGCAGCTTACCTCCCACACCATGTCCTCTTAAGACCTTCCACAAAGCATCTCTATCAACCCTATCATATACCTCCAGATCCATAAATGCCTCATACAAATCCATCTTTTTCTGAATATTTCTCACACGCTCATATCATACATAATGCATGTATTTTACACAGTCCTCATCTGTATGTTCATGTTTTTATTCAGAAAAAAATATAGGAAAAACCTTAGTAACTTTGCATCAGGAGTCCCATCACATATGTTCGTAAATTATGTCTCTCACTTGGTGAAAGATTTGGTAAATTATATATTTTGTAAAATTTTATACATAGTTCTCTTTAGTAGATTCATGACTAATTCATATGCTAAAATGAACTACATAGAGTACAGTATTAAGAAAATACTATAACCAAAATATGGGCAGTACAGCAATGTTCAGTTTAGAACATTTCCTGTGTAGGAAGAGGAGTGGTCATCTATCTGTTCAAAACGTACATCTTACTTAGCAAATGTTGCATTAGATTGTCTTATTTGTATATTCTTTTTTGCTTAGTAGCAGTTGTTTACATATTCAGAAAGAACGTACGGAAAACTTTATTTAGGTAATCCCAGAGTCCCAAAGAAATGTAGATGTGGCAAATAGGCAGTCACCTGTCTGCCATTTTCTGTATGTATTGTATATTATTTTCATTGGTTGGATAATGTTTTTAATATTATTTGGTACATTATGTACATAACATTTTGAGTAATGTTTTCCCTGGTTCCTTATTTACATGGAAATAGATGTCATAATATAAAGCCCTTTGGTACTGGATGAACAACTTTTTTATACCTATCTTTGCTATATCCCAACCCTGTTGTGCCAGTGAGAGCATCCACCAATAAACACAGCAAGGAACTATGACAATTTTAGTAAAAGCAGCTGTAATTGCTTTCTCAATATTACCTTTATTAACCAAATTTCAAGACTTTATGAACTCTGTTTATGGACACAAATTCCAGATAACTGGAGCTTTGACAGATAATCAGTAGTTTTCAGATTTGGATGAGTCCTGATTGATATATAGGATAATTGAATACCTGTGAGATGGTTAACTGGACTTTTTCTGTATTCTAATGTGATACATTAATGGAAGATGAACTGCTAGAATATCTTGTGATCAGCATGAGAGAAATTTAGATCATATGCAGTATATGCACTTTATCTGATTTTCATGTTTGATTTTCAAATCATAAATAGGGTAGATTACATTTTATGATAGGTGTGGAAGACTTACAGAAATGATTAAAACGACAGTTGACTCTGTGCAAACATTAGAAAAATCAGATAGTGTTTACTACGTAAATGGTGAATAGATATGGCTCAAAAAGTTGGCTCACTGCCCATTGCTATATACTCTACTGCATTTTGTTTTTGGATGATTTTATTGATTTTTACATTATTTAGATAACTAGAATTCTTTTAGAATGGAGATGAAAACTGTTGGTGCTGATGTGATACATGAAGCTACTACATTGTCAATACAGTTATGATGGAGTGGATTCCTTTATGGCATTATTTTTATGGGATGTTTAGTTACAACATCAGCTGTGCCTAAGATGGTGTTGTCTCTTTGCAGCGGCTGGCTTCTGTCTTGGCTGCTGGTGGCGCAGGTGTGGGCGTATTAGGGCGAGTAGGAGGGATGAGCGAGGCTGAACGTTTGGCATGGGCACGAAGCCTTGGAGGCGGGCAGACCTGGACCTGTCCAGTGTGTCACAAACAGTTTGGCATGCGTTACTACTATGAACGTCACCTTAAATGTCATCAGGCTCAAAAGGACCACCAGTGCCCCTACTGCCCATTTCGTGCTTCCTATAAATGGAATTTGAAATCTCATGTACGAAACAAACACCGTGACAAACCACCACCACCCTAGTTACATAAGGTGCTTCTGAAAAGATTGTGCATTGGTACTGTATATGGTATCTGGTTTGATTTGAAAAATAGTGTTTTGCAGTACTTTATACTGGAGCAGCATTAGTCTGGATGATAATTGAAATTTTTACTGGTGGTGGATTTGATGGATGATGTTGATGGTATTGACGTTAGTAGCGACAGACTTCAAGGGCTAATTTCTCTCATTACAGGGCTTGCTGCCCCTCCATGGGCGTCAATACCATGTGGGATATCCTGCTGTATCCAGTGTAGACTCACAGTTCCGCTGCTGCTGGTGCGGTAAGGCCTCCACTACTCGCTATGATTATGATAAACACCTACGTACCCATACGGGTGAAAAACCCTTCATCTGCCCTATCTGTCCATTTCGAACTGGGGACAGGTCAAGTCTCTCTAAGCATGTTCGTCGACATCGTCAACGTAGACCCCCATCAGGGCAAGGCCACTCTTTTTCCCATCACCATTAGCCTCTCATAGTACGGATGAGCTTGATTGGTACTTTAGAGGTTGATCCTTAACCCAGATACCAATTTTGTTGGTCAGAAACTCCCAATAATGTGTAACAACAATTGTTTTGTTCTGCTGAATATTTACCCATGCACTAGATAGATTTTTCAGTGTATGGCACTATAATTGTGTTTATGTGTTTGTGCACTGCACTGATAGTCCACTTCCTTAGGGTGGTATGTGATAAACAATCCAAGCCCTGTTCCACCCCATTGACATTCAGTCTTTGACCACAGTGCCTAAAAGCTGTTTTGTAAGGACTTTCTCAGCCTTGTATACTGAGTTTACAAGAGTCCGTGTCCTCTGTTTCAGGCCGGGGGCAGCCTGGACGTAGGAAGGGAGTTTAGGGGAGGCGCGAACCCGATGTATGTGGTAGAGGGTGTTGAAGTGCTGCCTTGCCCGCTGTGTGGTCGACTACTACACACTCGATCAAGGTTCCGAAGCCACCTTGAATATTGTCGGCGTGCTGCCAATCCTCAGTTTGCCTGCCAGATCTGCCACAAGTCCTTCGCTTATCGTAAGGACCTAGAGAAACATGTACGCACACACACAGGCGAAAGACCATACCCATGCCATTATTGCACATACCGTTTTGCTGACCGCAGCAGTTTAGTGAAGCATCAGCGACGACACCATCCTCCAGCCACATTATGAGGACAGTTAAGGCATTGCAAGAAAGAAAATCAAGAAGTGCTATTTTATGGCGTATATAAAAATAGTATATACATAAATATTTTTGCTTTTACATCAGTTGACAGAAGAGAATGAATCACCACGTTGATTTTACAGGCCAGGTATAAAAGAAAGAGTGCCATTGGCAAAAATACACCCTTGATAAGATACTTGTCTATCTCCTTGCAGGGTGGTCCTGTGGCGGGTGCAGGAATGGCTCACGACCATACACAGCACAACTCACAGGGCATCGGGGGAGTAGGGCACTATATATCTTTATGCAGGGATGATCGACTTCAAGCTGGTCAGTTAAAAAGTACATGGACTGAAATACAGTATGAAACTATTCCAATTTCATCCAATTCACTGTTAATGCATACAGGACAACAAAGAACTCAACTAATGACCATGAATGAGTGGGTGTGTCCATTATGCTTGAAGATTTTATTGACTGAACGTAGCTATAAGCGACACTTGGACTATCACCGTCAAGCATCAAATCCACAGCATAGATGCACCCAGTGTGGAAAGCGTTTTACTTTTGCGGCTGACCTTCAGAAGCACCTAAGAACACACACTGGTGAAAAACCTTTCAAATGTTCCCGCTGTCCTTATCGAACTGGAGATCGTAGCCACTTAGCTCGACATGTCAGAGCACCTCATCCAAATGATGAGACTGAATGTCAAGAACAAGAACAGGCTCAGCATATTTTTGATACTGTGAAAGAGAAAAAGTAAAGTTATTATACCTTTATTGCATTTGACTGTCAAAACATGTAATATGACTTAATCCATTTTTTATTATATATTAGGAAGGATTAGAGTTAAGCAATATTGCTAGTCAAAATTTTATAAAGGAACTTTTTAATTAGAATATTTTCAATTTCACTTAATTTGAGACTTTGATTACTTTTATTTTATAATTTTAGTTAATTTTTTCATTGGAGATTGAGGAAGGTGACTGTTTTAGAAATTATTTGAATGTCTTGTTTTCATTTGTGATGAGATATGTTAGACTGTAAATTTACAGCTACAAGAATTTGATATTATGTGTATTAGAAATGTTGATGGAGATTTAGAAGTACTGTTATGATGTTTTGTTATAATGTGATAGAAGGAAAAAAGGTAATGATGCAAAGACCAGTTTTTCATCTAAATAAAAGAAGGCATGATTTGGATCAGGGATCTTAATACAAAAGATATAGAAATAAAGTTAAGACACTACAGAAAGCTTTGTTTTGAAGTTTCTAAATAATGTGGAGAATAACAAAATATCCAAAAAATCTTTTTGGTCTACTGAATTATCTATATTATTCCTTTTTATGTACAGTCCGGTTATAGATAGGTGATGAAAGACCCAAATGTTATTTTATAATGGTGATAACCTACTGAGCAGTGGCAGATGTATAATTTAGCAACAAGAGGTTATGTGTTACATTCGTAGCTCATCAAAATTTGAATATGAACTGGATTCCTGAAATATGTTCACAAGATAAATTTTATCTTGTTTTATACTGATATAAAGTGTGTATTATGTAAGTGCATAATGCATTAATGAATATTAGACATGTGAAATATATATTCATAATGAATTTAGGTTGTATGATTTCTCTCCCTCATCTTCAGATTTCTCATGCAGATAATTAAATGTGCTTGGAGTGAATGTGAACTGGAAAGATAAATTTCTCCTATGCCCATGTCCATATCGTACATCTAGAGCAGGTAAGCATATATAACATCTACAGAACACACTTTACAGCGTACCCTTAGATAGTACATACTAGTAGAGTTCTTGGTTTTGTCCAAGAAAAATTGATGGCCTCAAAATAGCCTGCCCTGCTCACCCCAGGGACTGTATCCTTGGGACTGCCCATCTAGGACACACACACACACACACACACACACACACACACACACACACACACACACACACACACACACACACACACCCATTCATCCTTGGGACTTTATCTCAGAGACTGCCTCTCCAAGTCCATCCTTCTCATCCCAGGGATTGTAACCCCTTATTACACTCACACACACACACACACACACAGGCCTAGGTGCAGAAAGGTTCTCCCCGTACATAATGAAGCTTTTCTTAAAGATATCAGGTGGTCTGCTTTCCAGCAGGCCTATAATGTATAAGAAAGGATGGGAGAATAGAGTGTGAAGGGACCCCCAAATGGTGAATTGTCTGGATATTAAGTTTGATAGTGCAGATTCTAAGGAGTTCAGTAATAGTGGGAGTAGGAAGACAACAGTTTTCAAATCAAATGCCCAAATTTTGCCAACCTCAGCAAAGCAAAATACTAAAACACTCTTCATGTAAAGGATATCCAAGCAACAAATATTGTAAGCAGCTGACATTAGGGTAGAGAGAGAGAGAGAGCATATTTAAAAATTGATGTAGATAAGTGTCACTGTGAGTAAAACATGAGATGGTAAAATGTTTACAACCAAGAGGCATCACAAACTGATTAGTCAACAGTTTTCCCTGGATGAATGCCTATTTGTATTATGGGGAAGCAGTCTAAGACCTATAACAATAGCTAAACCAAGAAAATGAGAGGAAATTAAAGATAGCAGGGAAATTAACCTAATTCAGTCACGACAACAGACCGTTAAAAAGTCAAGTTAAGCCTTTTATCACATAGTAAAGTTGTTTCAATTTTCTTTTCATATTAATATCAGCCAGAAATGGATTAAGGTAAGGGAGAATACCTGTAGCAAGAAGTTGTGATAAAATCCACAAAAAGAAAAGCACAAGGAAGGGATAAAACATCCACCAGAGAAAAAAAGTTTGGGGCTTTTGGTTGAAATCAATGAAAACCAGGATGATAAAGTAGCACAATTAGAAAAGAAAGGATTACACCTGTGGCATGTATTTAGCTGCTGCTTCCCACTGTATCTGTGTGAAGACCAGCTTGTTACCTCCTTCCCATGGATGGTTAAGCTGCAGAATTTTCTCCATTCTTTTGTCTTTCCTTCCTTGTGTAACCAGGCCTGCAAACACTGCACGGAGCCCTTTTTCTTTTGCTTCTTTCACTCAAGATGGCATTGATTAGGGCATGTTTTATCTTACCATGTCAATCTCTTAAAGAATTAGTTGAAAGATTATGAGAGGTGTCATGAGATGAGAGAAGTAAAAGAATTAAAGATTAGAATAAATGATCATGAACACATGTTCACATTAGTTAACAGTGCTGATAAAGAATGTTACCAGAGGAAATATGGTAGGATGATTATACAACAGAAGTCAGAATTGGCTCTTCTAGATGTGGTTAGAGGCTTTTGAAGAAGAGGAAATGACCTTAACACAGAGTAATGGAAACTATTTAAAATAGTGGGCAGTGAGGTGCAGTTTTGAGAGCTGGTCAGCAGACACAACATAACTGAGGCAATGGGATTGGAACCCGGGTACATTGAGACATGTGTACAAGGCATTGAATGAAACTTTAGGTAGAATGATATGCAGTGTTTGGGGTAGAGCAATCAGCTAATCTATGATCTGGTAGATGGTAAGTGCAGAGCATACAGAATCAGTGCATATTTGCAAAAAGGGAATTTATAAAGGAAGCAAGAGCCACAAAGTTTGATGAATGAAAAACTGTTGGACTTTCCTGCAAAGTTGGTGTCACCTAAGTTAGATAGATTAGGGAAGGAAGTACACCAAATAAAGAGGAAAGAAAGAAGAGATGATCATCAAAGGATTACTTGAGTCAATGGAATTACCAGATGCAATTTCTTTGATAAAGGAGAGAATTTGTGGTTATAATCAAAACATAAAGGGACAGCCAATTGTGGTTGTGCATGATTTGGAGTCATCTAGCCAGGAAATACCTAGTCAGGATAAGAACCTTAGAAATAAGTTGGAATTCAACAAAGTATTCATCATGTGAGACAGACCAGGGAAAGAGAGGGCAAAGATAGAATACATTCAGAAGGGGAAAGATGGAAGACACCAAATGAGGCCTGCAGGGTTGCAATGAATGTTAGGTTATGGTAATGATAGACTGCTGATGGATAAGCAGTAAATGGTAAAGATCTAGAATTTAAAGAGTGTATAAGGGAAAATTGCCTAATATTGATGGAGCTGTGGAAACAAAGCTTAGTAAAGAGATGAGACATCACCTTTTCTGTCCAGAGGGGAACATGATAGTAAGGAAGGAAAGAGAAGACGAAGTAGGAAGAGGATTGACTCTCCTTTTACAGGAATCCTTTAAGTTTCAGGGAATAGCAGTAGATGATCTATTCAGACAATGCATAATAAGAAAAGTGACTGTTAGAAAGAAGTGCATAATAGTGTTGATATCATAGAACTCACAGAAGCAATTTAATGTATCAGAACAAATATACACTAACTGTAATGAAGAAGCAATCAGGATGGTATATGAAACAGTAGAATGTGCCTCTCAGAAATCACACGTGGAGACTTTCAGTTATGAAGAGATGTACTGGCAGAATTTGGGTTCTCACGTACAGGGAATCATGGAGACATTAGTTTTCAGAGTAAGTAAAGGAAACTTTCTTCTACCAGCATGTTAGTAAGCACATTAGAATGAGAGGGACAGGTACACCATTATTACAAGATCTTGCACATACTAACATAAATATTGACAATATCATGTATGATACACCAGTTGGAAGAAATAATCATACAATGCTTAAATGTGATTATGTAAGAAAGAAGGAAGTTAAAAGAGCAGAGATGTGTAGGACTTTAAGAGCCTCTTTGTGATTCTTTAAATGCTCCTATATTGTGTGTGTGTGTGGATTTGTATGTAGCATTTATGGATCTGGAGAAGGCATATGATAAAATTGATAGAGGTGCTCTGTGGAAGGTATTAAGAATATATGGTGTGGGAGGCAAGTTGTTAGAAGCAGTGAAAAGTTTTTATTGAGGATGTAAGGCATGTGTACGAGTAGGAAGAGAGGAAAGTGATTGGTTCTCTATGAATGTCGGTTTGCGGCGGCGGTGTGTGATGTCTCCATGGTTGTTTGATTTGTTTATGGATGGGGTTCTTAGGGGGGGTGAATGCAAGAGTTTTTGAAAGAGGGGCAAGTATGAAGTCTGTTGTGGATGAGAGAGCTTGGGAAGTGAGTCAGTTGTTGTTCGGTGACGATATAGCGCTGTTGGCTGATTCATGTGAGAAACTGCAGAAGCTGGTGACTGAGTTTGGTAAAGTGTGTGAAAGAAGAAAGCTGAGAGTAAATGTGAATAATGGCATGGTTATTAGGTACAGTAGGTTGAGGGACAAGTCAATTGGGAGGTAAGTTTGATTGGAGAAAAACTGGAGGAAGTGAAGTGTTTTAGCTATCTGGGAGTGGATTTGGCAGCAGATGGAACCATGGAAGTAGAAGTGAGTCATAGGGTGGGGGAGGGGGCGAAAGTTCAGAGAGCGTTGAAAAATGTGTGGAAGGCGAGAACGTTATCTCGGAAAGCGAAAATGGGTATGTTTGAAGGAATAGTGGTTCCAACAATGTTATATGGTTGCGAGGCATGGGCTATAGATAGAGTTGTGCGGAGGAGGGTGGATGTGCTGGAAATGAGATGTTTGAGGACGGTATGTGGTGTGATGTGGTTTGATCGAGTAAATAATGAAAGGGTAAGAGATATTGTGGTAATAAAAAGTGTGGTTGAGAGTGCAGAAGAGGGTGTTTTGAAATGGTTTGGTCACGTGGAGAGAATGAGCAAGGAAAGATTAACAAAGAGGATATATGTGTCAGAGGTGTAGGGAATGAGGAGAAGTGGGAGACCAAATTGGAGGTGGAAAGATGGAGTGAAAAAGATTTTGAGTGATCGAGGCCTGAACATGCAGGAGGGTGAAAGGCTTACAAGGAATAGAGTGAATTGGAACGATGTAGTATACTGGGGTCAACGTGCTGTCAATGGATTGAACCATGGCACGTGAGGGGTCTTGGGTAAACCATGGAAAGTTTTATGGGGCCTGGATGTGGAAAGGGAGCCTTGGTTTCGCGGCATTATACATGACAGCCAGAGACTGAGTGTGAATGAATGGGGCCTTTGTTGTCTTTTCCTAGTGCTACCTCACGCACATGCGGGGGGAGGGGTTTGTCATTTCACACGTGGCAAGGGGAATGAATAAGGGTAGACAGTATGAATTATGTACATGTGTATATATGTATAGGTCTGTGTGTGTATATATGTGTATACATTGAGATGTATAGGTATGTATATGTGTGTGTGTTGACGTGTATGTATATACATGTGTATGTGGGTAGGTTAGGCAATTCTTTTGTCTGTTTCCTTGTGCTACCTCGCGAACGTGGGAGACAGCGACAAAGTATAATAAATGAATATATATATATATATATATATATATATATATATATATATATATATATATATATATATAAACCATGGAAAGTTCTGTGGGACCTGGATGTGGAAAGGGAGCTGTGGTTTTAGGCATTATTACATGACAGCTAGAGACTGAGTGTGAACGAATGGGGCCTTTGTTGTCTTTTCCTAGCGCTACCTCGCACACATGAGGGGGGAGGGGGATGTTATTCCATGTGTGGCGAGGTGGCGATGGGAATAAATAAAGGCAGACAGTATGAATTATGTACATTTGTATATATGTATATGTCTGTGTGTGTATATATATGTGTACATTGAGATGTATAGGTATGTATATTTGCGTGTGTGGAAGTGTATTTATATATGTGTGTATGTGGGTGGGTTGGGCCATTTCTTTTGTCTGTTTCCTTGCGCTACCTTGCAAACATGGGAGACAGCGACAAAGCAAAATAAAAAATAATAATGATAATAATATATATATATATATATATATATATATATATATATATATATATATATATATATATGGATTATATGGATGGGGTTGTTAGGGAGGTAAATGCAAGAGTTTTGGAAAGAGGGGCAAGTATGAAGTCTGTTGGGGATGAGAGAGCTTGGGAAGTGAGTCAGTTGTTGTTCGCTGATGATACAGCGCTGGTGGCTGATTCATGTGAGAAACTGCAGAAGCTGGTGACTGAGTTTGGTAAAGTTGGGTAAAGAAGAAAGTTAAGAGTAAATGTGAAAAAGAGCAAGGTTATTAGGTATAGTAGGGTTGAGGGTCAAGTCAATTGGGAGGTGAGTTTGAATGGAGAAAAACTGGAGGAAGTGAAGTGTTTTAGATATCTGGGAGTGGATCTGGCAGCGGATGGAACCATGGAAGCGGAAGTGGATCATAGGGTGGGGGAGGGGGCGAAAATTCTGGGGGCCTTGAAGAATGTGTGGAAGTCGAGAACATTATCTCGGAAAGCAAAAATGGGTATGTTTGAAGGAATAGTGGTTCCAACAATGTTGTATGGTTGCGAGGCGTGGGCTATGGATAGAGTGGTGCGCAGGAGGATGAATGTGCTGGAAATGAGATGTTTGAGGACAATGTGTGGTGTGAGGTGGTTTGATCGAGTGAGTAACATAAGGGTGAGAGAGATGTGTGGAAATAAAAAGAGTGTGGTTGAGAGAGCAGAAGAGGGTGTTTTGAAGTGGTTTGGGCACATGTAGAGAATGAGTGAGAAAAGATTGACCAAGAGGATATATGTGTCGGAGGTGGAGGGAACGAGGAGAAGAGGGAGACCAAATTGGAGGTGGAAAGATGGAGTGAAAAAGATTTTGTGTGATCGGGGCCTGAACATGCAGGAGGGTGAAAGGAGGGCAAGGAATAGAGTAAATTGGAGCGATGTGGTATACCGTGGTTGACGTGCTGTCAGTGGATTGAATCAGGGCATGTGAAGCGTCTGGGGTAAACCATGGAAAGCTGTGTAGGTGTGTATATTTGCGTGTGTGGACGTATGTATATACATGTGTATGGGGGGGGGTTGGGCCATTTCTTTCGTCTGTTTCCTTGCGCTACCTCGCGAACGCGGGAGACAGCGACAAAGTATAATAAAAAAAGAAATAATATATTTATATATATATATATATATTTATATATATATATATATATATATATATATATCCCTGGGGATAGGGGAGAAAGAATACTTCCCACATATTCCCTGCGTGTCGTAGAAGGCAACTAAAAGGGGAGGGAGCGGGGGGCTGGAAATCCTCCCCTCTCACTTTTTTTTTTAATTTTCCAAAAGAGGGAACAGAGAAGGGGCCCAGGTGAGGATATTCCCTCAAGGGCCCAGTCCTCTGTTCTCAACGCTACCTCGCTAATGCGGGAAATGGCGAATAGTATGAAAGAAAAGAAAATATATATATATATATATATATTTTTTTTTTTTTTTTTTTTTTATACTTTGTCGCTGTCTCCCGCGTTTGCAAGGTAGCGCAAGGAAACAGACGAAAGAAATGGCCCAACCCCCCCCCCCCATATACATGTACATACACACGTCCACACACGCAAATATACATACCTACACAGCTTTCCATGGTTTACCCCAGACGCTTCACATGCCTTGCTTCAATCCACTGACAGCACGTCAACCCCTGTATACCACATGACTCCAATTCACTCTATTTCTTGCCCTCCTTTCACCCTCCTGCATGTTCAGGCCCCGATCACACAAAATCTTTTTCACTCCATCTTTCCACCTCCAATTTGGTCTCCCTCTTCTCCTCGTTCCCTCCACCTCCGACACATATATCCTCTTGGTCAATCTCTCCTCACTCATTCTCTCCATGTGCCCAAACCATTTCAAAACACCCTCTTCTGCTCTCTCAACCACGCTCTTTTTATTTCCACACATCTCTCTTACCCTTACGTTACTTACTCGCTCAAACCACCTCACACCACACATTGTCCTCAAACATCTCATTTCCAGCACATCCATCCTCCTGCGCACATCTCTATCCATAGCCCACGCCTCGCAACCATACAGCATTGTTGGAACCACTATTCCCTCAAACATACCCATTTTTGCTTTCCGAGATAATGTTCTCGACTTCCACACATTTTTCAAGGCTCCCAAAATTTTCGCCCCCTCCCCCACCCTATGATCCACTTCCGCTTCCATGGTTCCATCCGCTGACAGATCCACTCCCAGATATCTAAAACACTTCACTTCCTCCAGTTTTTCTCCATTCAAACTCACCTCCCAATTGACTTGACCCTCACCCCTACTGTACCTAATAACCTTGCTCTTATTCACATTTACTCTCAACTTTCTTCTTCCACACACTTTACCAAACTCAGTCACCAGCTTCTGCAGTTTCTCACATGAATCAGCCACCAGCGCTGTATCATCAGCGAACAACAATTGACTCACTTCCCAAGCTCTCTCATCCCCAACAGACTTCATATATATATATATATATATATATATATATATATATATATATATATATATATATATGTATTTCCCTGGGGATAGGGGAGAAAGAATACTTCCCACGTATTCCCTGCGTGTCGTAGAAGGCGACTAAAAGGGGAGGGAGCGGGGGGCTGGAAATCCTCCCCTCTCGTTTTTTTTTAATTTTCCAAATGAAGGAACAGAGAATTGGGCCAGGTGAGGGTATTCCCTCAAAGGCCCAGTCCTCTGTTCTTAACGCTACCTCGCTAATGCGGGAAATGGCGAATAGTTTGAAAAAAAAGAATATATATATATATATATATATATATATATATATATATATATATATATATATATATATATATATATATATATATATATATTTTTAATTTTCCAAAAGATAGAACAGAGAAGGGGGCCAGGTGAGGATATTCCCTCATAGGCCCAGTCCTCTGTTCTCAATGCTACCTTGCTAATGCGGGAAATGGCGCATGGTGTGAAAGAAAGAAAGATATATATATATATATATGTGTGTATATTTTTTTTTTTTTCTTGCTTTGTCGCTGTCTCCCGCGTTTGCGAGGTAGCGCAAAGGAAACAGACGAAAGAAATGGCCCAACCCACCACCATACACATGTATATACATACGTCCACACACGCAAATATACATACCTACACAGGTTTTCATGGTTTACCCCAGACGCTTCACATGCCCTGATTCAGTCCACTGACAGCATGTCAACCCCGGTACACCACATCGATCCAATTCACTCTATTCCTTGCCCTCCTTTCACCCTCCTGCATGTTCAGGCCCCGATCACACAAAATCTTTTTCACTCCATCTTTCCACCTCCAATTTGGTCTCCCACTTCTCCTCGTTCCCTCCACCTCCGACACATATATCCTCTTGGTCAATCTTTCCTCACTCATTCTCTCCATGTGCCCAAACCATTTCAAAACACCCTCTTCTACTCTCTCAACCATGCTCTTTTTATTTCCACACATCTCTCTTACCCTTACGTTACTTACTCGATCCAACCACCTCACACCACACATTGTCCTCAAACATCTCATTTCCAGCACATCCATCCTCCTGCGCACAACTCTATCCATAGCCCATGCCTTGCAACCATACAACATTGTTGGAACCACTATTCCTTCAAACATACCCATTTTTGCTTTCCGAGATAATGTTCTCGACTTCCACACATTCTTCAAGGCTCCCAGGATTTTCGCCCCCTCCCCCACCCTATGATCCACTTCCGCTTCCATTGGTTCCATCCGCTGCCAGATCCCCTCCCAGATATCTAAAACACTTTACTTCCTCCAGTTTTTCTCCATTCAAATTTACCTCTCAATTGACTTGACCCTCAACCCTACTGTACCTAATTACCTTGCTCTTATTCTCATTTACTCTTAACTTTCTTCTTTCACACACTTTACCAAACTCAGTCACCAGCTTCTGCAGTTTCTCACATGAATCAGCCACCAGCGCTGTATCATCAGCGAACAACAACTGACTCACTTCCCAAGCTCTCTCATCCCCAACAGACTTCATACTTGCCCCTCTTTCCAAAACTCTTGCATTCACCTCCCTAACAACCCCATCCATAAACAAATTAAACAACCATGGAGACATTACACACCCCTGCCACAAACGTACATTCACTGAGAACCAATCACTTTCCTCTCTTCCTACACGTACACATGCCTTACATCCTCGATAAAACTTTTCACTGCTTCTAACAACTTGCCTCCCACACCATATATTCTTAATACCTTCCACAGAGCATCTCTTTCAACTCTTATCATATGCCTTCTCCAGATCCATAAATGCTACATACAAATCCATTTGCTTTTCTAAGTATTTCTCACATACATTCTTCAAAGCAAACACCTGATCCACGCATCCTCTACCACTTCTGAAACCACACTTCTCTTCCCCAATCTGATGCTCTGTACATGCCTTCACCCTCTCAATCAATACCCCCCCCATATAATTTACCAGGAATACTCAACAAACTTATACCTCTGTAATTTGAGCACTCACTCTTATCTTCTTTGCCTTTGTACAATGGCACTATGCACGCATTCCGCCAATCCTCAGGCACCTCACCATGAGTCATACATACATTAAATAACCTTACCAACCAGTCAATAATACAGTCACCCCCTTTTTTAATAAATTCCACTGCAATACCATCCAAACCTGCTGCCTTGCTGGCTTTCATCTTCCGCAAAGCTTTTACTACCTCTTCTCTGTTTACCAAATCATTTTCCCTAACCCTCTCACTTTGCACACCACCTCGACCAAAACACCCTATATCTGCCACTCTATCATCAAACACATTCAACAAACCTTCAAAATACTCACTCCATCTCCTTCTCACATCACCACTACTTGTTATCACCTCCCCATTTGCGCCCTTCACTGAAGTTCCCATTTGCTCCCTTGTCTTACGCACTTTATTTACCTCCTTCCAGAACATCTTTTTATTCTCCCTAAAATTTAATGATACTCTCTTACCCCAACTCTCATTTGCCCTCTTTTTCACCTCTTGCACCTTTCTCTTGACCTCCTGTCTCTTTCTTTTATACATCTCCCACACAGTTGCATTTTTTCCATGCAAAAATCGTCCAAATATATATATATTTTTTTTTTTGCTTTGTCGCTGTCTCCCGCATTTGCGAGGTAGCGCCAGGAAACAGACGAAAGAAATGGCCTAACCCAACCCCCATACCCATGTATATACATACGTCCACACACGCAAATATACATACCTACACAGCTTTCCATGGTTTACCCCAGACGCTTCACATGCCCTCATTCAATCCACTGACAGCACGTCAACCCCGGGATACCACATCGATCCAATTCACTCTATTCCTTGCCCTCCTTTCACCCTCCTGCATGTTCAGGCCCCGATCACACAAAATCTTTTTCACTCCATCTTTCCACCTCCAATTTGGTCTCCCACTTCTCCTCGTTCCCTACACCTCCGACACATATATCCTCTTGGTCAATCTTTCCTCACTCATTCATATATATATATATATATATATATATATATATATATATATATATATATATATATAAAGGGGGTCACTGTGTTGTTGACTGGTTGGTGAGGATATTCAATATATGTATGATTCATGGTGAAGTGCCTGAGGATTGGCGGAATGCATGCTTAGTGCCATTGTACAAAGTCATAAGGGATAAAGGTGAGTACTCAGATTACAGAGGTATAAGTTTGTTGAGTATTCCTGGGAAATTGTATGGGAGGGTATTGATTGAGAGGGTAAAGGCATGTACAGAGCATCAGATTGGGAAAGAGTAGTTTGGTTTTAGAAGTGGTAGAGGATGTGTGGATCAGGTGTTTGCTTTGAAGAATGTATGTGAGAAGTACTTAGAAAAACAAATGGATTTGTAAGTAGCATTTATGGAATTGGAGAAGGCATATGATAGTGTTGATAGAGGTGCTTTGTGGAAGGTATTAAGAGTATATGGTGTGGGAGGTAAGTTGCAAGAAGCAGTGAAAAGTTTTTATCATGGATGTAAGGCATGTGTACAAGTAGGAAGAGAGGAAAATGATTGGTTCCCAGTGAATGTCAGTTTGCAGCAGGGGTGCGTGATGTCTTCATGGTTAATTTGTTAGGTAGGTGAATGCAAGAGTTTTGGAGAGATGGGCAAGTATGCAGTCCGTTGTGGTTGAGAGGGGTTGGAAAGTGAGTCAGTTGTTGTTTGCTGATGATACAGTACTGGTGGCTGATTCGAGTGAGAAACTGCAGAAGCTGGTGACTGAGTTTTGTAAAGTGTGTGAAAGAAGGAAGCTGAGAGTAAATGTGAATAAGAGGAAGGTTATTAGGTTCAGTAGGGTTGAGGGACAAGTTAATTGGGAGGTAAGTTTGAATGGAGAAAAACTGTTGGAAGTGAAGTGTTTTAGATATCTGGATGTGGATTTAGCAGTTGATGGAACCATGGAAGCAGAAGTGAGTCAGAGGGTGGGGGAAGGGGCAAACATTCTGGGAATGTTGAAAAATGTGTGGAGGCCGAGAACATCATCTCAGAGAGCAAAAATGGGTATGTTTGAAGGAATAGTGGTTCCAACAATGTTATATGGTTGCAAGGCATGGGCTATAGATAGGGTTGTGCAGAGGAGGGTGGATGTGTTGGAAATGAAATGTTTGAGGACAATATGTGGTGTGAGGTGGTTTGATCAAGTAATGAAAGGGTAAGAGAGATGTGTGGTAATAAAAAGTGTGTGGTTGAGAGAGCATAAGAGGGTGTCTTGAAATGGTTTGGTCTCATGGAGAGAATGAGTGAGGAAAGATTGACGAAGAGGATATATGTGTCAGAGGTGGAGGGAACGAGAAGTGGGAGGCCAAATTAGAGTTGGAAGGATGGAGCAAAAAAGATTTTGAGCAATTGGGGCCTGAACATACAGGAGGGGGAAAAGCGTGCAAGGCATAGAGTGAATTGGAACGGTGTGGTATACTGGTATGGATGTGCTGTCAATGGATTGAGCCAGGGCATGTGAAGCATCTGGTGTAAACCATAGAAAGTTTTGTGTGGCTTGGATGTGGAAAGGGAGCTGTGGTTTCAGTGCATTACACATGACAGCTAGTGACTGAGTGTGAACGAATGTGGCCTTTGTTGTTGTTTCATAGTGTTACCTCACGTGCTTGTGGGGTGAGGGGGGGTGCCATTTCATTTGTGGTGGGGTGGCGACGGGAATGGCTGAAGACAGCAAGTATGAATATGTACACGTGTATATACGTATTTGTCTGTGTATGTGTACATTGAAATGTATAAGTATGTATATGTGCGTGTGTGGGTGTGTATGTATATGCATGTGTATGTGGATGGTTGAGCCATTCTTTCGTCTGTTTCCTTGCGCTACCTCGCTAACATGGGAGACAGCAACAAAGTATAATAAATATTTATATATGAATTTATTTATTCATTTATTTACTTATTTAGCTGTGGTTTTGGTGCAGTGCACATAGCAGCTAGAGACTGAGTGTGAACGAATATGGCCTTTGTTGTCTTTTCCACTGTAAAGGTGGAGGGGGTGCCATTTCATGTGTGGCGCAGGTGCCAACGGAAACGAATGAAGGCCGCAAGTAAGACTACGTATACGTATATATGTATATGTCTGTGTATGTATATGTATGTATACGTTGAAATGTATCTTTATGTATATGTGCGTGTATGGGCGTTTATGTATATATACATGTGTATGTGGGTGGGTTGGGGCATTCCTTGTCTTTTGCCTTGCGCTGCCTCACTGACGTGGGAAATGGCGATTAAGTATGATATACATACACAGTCATATACATACAGGTACACCTCTGAATTTCTGGCAACTGATGGTTTGGCACCTCCTTTAGTCTGGACAAAATTAGGTAAGGGAGCTTGAAATTATCGCGGCCACCATAATAGTTTACTGGGCGGCCACAGATGGCGTGTGTAGGGTGCACTTATTTAAATTCTTTACACTGCGCTTGGTGGTGATACCGCAATTCTGTGAGATTCTTAGCTTATTTTGCTTAAATTTAACCCTAGCTATGGCTTCTAAGACATATGAGAGTGTCAATTGTGGTGTCGAATGTAAACACCAGTCCATATCGATCCAAGATAAAGTAGAACTGTTGAAAAAATGGACCATGGTATTTCGGTGCATAAGCTGTGTGACATCTACTGTTTATGATATAAAGAAGCAAAGGGAGAGAATATTGAAATTCTATGCAGAGTGGTTCCACGAAGCAAATGACGATTAGAAACACTATGAAAGATGGTAAGAGTATTGAGCATGATCGAGTGATGATAGAATGGTTTTGACAGTGTCGGAGTGATGAAGTGGACTTGTCAGGTAGCATGATAATGGACCAGGCTAGGTTGTTCCATAAAGAACTTAAGGTACAACATGAGCATGACTATAGTGAAGGATGGCTTCAAAGATTCAAGAAGCATCATGGAATTTCCATGAATAAAGCATGCGGAGAAAAGTAGCCTGCAAACCACGAAGGAGCTTTCGAGTATGTGGATGAATTTGTGAAACTCTTAGCTGACAAGCACCTCAGTCCTGAGCAGGTGTATATGTACCTGTATTTCATTCATTTATCTAATTTACATCATTTAATATTTGTTTAATATGAATTCTGACAGTCCATGGTATAATTTAGACACATGAGAGATGTATAATTAGTGGGTTAGAGGTGTGTTGATGAATTATTATTATGTGGCAATGGTTGGTCTGGCAAAGTGGTTAATCCAACAAGGCTTTGGAACCAAGAGTGCTGGAAAATCGGTGGTGTACCTGTATATACACATGTACATATTCATACTTGCTGCCTTCATCCATTTCCGTTGCCAACGCGCCACACATGAAATAGCACACACACACATACACACCGCTCGTCCAAGGTAGCGCTAAGAAATACTTAAAGAAACAGAAGTATTTGTATGTGTATTTATGGATCTGGAGAAAGCCTATGATAGGGTTGATTGAGATGCCTTGGGGAAGATCTTTTGAATATATGGTGTGGGAGGAAAGCCACTGGAAGTAGAGAGAAGTTTTATCAAGTGTGCAAAGCATATTTATGAGTTGGGAGGGAGAAGAGTGAATAGTTTCAAATGAAGGTTGGTCCTCAGTAGGGGTATGTGATGTCACCATAGCTGTTCAGTTTGTTTATGGATGAGGTGATGAGGAACATAAATGTAAAGGTATTGGAGAAAGGGTCAAGAATGCATTCTGTAGGGAGTGAGAAGGCCTGGGAAGTAAGTCAATAGTTGTTTGCTCTATGCCACAGGGAGTGTGTGGCAATTGAGTGGTAAGGACTCGATTTCTTCATTTGGTGGTTGCATTTTGGGCGTGAAGGGTCTTGGGATGTGTTGAAACAGTATTTGTAGTATTGTAGTGATGATGTGATGTCCCAGATGTACATTTGAGTGTAACTTGTGTGTGTCTGGGTAGTGATTTTGATGGGTGTCTGGTAGGTTGGAGTTTAAGAATAAGTTTAGAGATTGGTTGTTTAGAGCTTGTTGGGTTGTTTCACTTGTATATGTTTTGTCAGTGTTGCATGTGTTATGGATGGGGAGGATTTGTGAGTAGAGGTTACTGGAGTGTGAGGCAGGGGTAAACATTTTATTTGTACTTATGGGTTGGTAGTTAGTTATAGAACAGTTTAGGTGGGAAGGATCTAGTGCTGTTACAAAGAATTAAGTGCCAAGCAAGTTGAGGTGGATTTGTATTGGGGGATCTTTGTTTCACTGTAATGTTGTTCAGTGTTTATGGTTGCTAAGCAGCCAGTTATTGTTCTGCCTGCACTATTTTGTGTTGTTTACAGCTCTGTATGTTTGCTTTTAAGGTTTATTCTGAGTGGAAAGTCATCCTTGGTGAGGATATACCACTGGGAGTACAGTCTCATCAAAGAATTCACTCCAAAGGGGTCCATCTGTTTTCAGAGTTGTCTCCCATCTACCACTTTCTCTTTTTTTTTTCTTCAACTTTCTAACTTTCTGCCATGGTATACTCTTGTTCTCAAGCTGAGGTTACCTACTTCGGAGACTTCAGTATACACCATAGGGAATGGTTGAACACCTCTCAGATGTTGGGGGATTGAAGCATTTATGTTTTCCATTCTCAGTTGTCTGGAGCAAATCATCTCCCGTCCATCCCATGTTCCTGACTGTTTTACCACTCTCCTAACAGTCTGGATTTGTTTTTCACCTTTAATCCCTTGTGATGTAGTAACACAATCACAATCTAGATTATTTCAAAACTAAACTCTTGTAAATGTATTTGTATTGACTACACAACCTCCAGCAGCCCCTTGATAATGCTGATTGGATTACCTTGTGCAAATGTTTTCTAGCACTCCTTGGGTAGATTACTGCCTCTCTTCTGGTGACATTTTTTCTCTGTTGATTTTATAGTAGAGGCTGTTGCAGAGAGATAGATATTGTTGATTTTATAGAAGAGGTTGTTGCAGAGGGATGGATATATACATGCCTTCTTCTTCAAATCCATAGTTCAACCCTTCCAGTTCTCAGGCCATTCAGATAAGAAACCAGTCTTATCAAGCTTGGAAAAACCCTTCTTAGTTATATGGTGAAGTGCTCCTTTATCTAGAGGAAGTGAGATGACTTCTCTTCATCCATTGATGAGTGTGCCTGGTCTATACCTAAAAGCTTCTCTTAACAACATCCGTCACATTACCTTTCCTTTGCTTTTCCATTCTCTTGCAGTAAATCTGTATCTTGTATTGACAAAGGAACTCATTTTTGCTCTCTTTTCTTCCTTAACTACTCCTCAGATAACTCTAACTTTTCATCTCCCTTGCCTATCTTACTGATCCTATGCTCCCAGTAATCTCTCTTTGTGCTTTTTAAAAGATTTTTGAAAATTCCTTGTTCTTGCCCTAGATATATCAAAAGTTTTGACAGGGTATTGTATCCAGGTCTCATTTCCAAGCTCCCCTCTTTTGGTTTCCTTCCTTTGGCCAGTCTGTCTCCATAGTCAGTGATGGTTCAACCTCTGCCCATTTCCCTATCAACAATGGTGTTTTTCAAAGTTCTGTCCTGTCTGCTGCATTGTTCTCTTTTTATCAACAATTGTGTTGCTTCAACAAATTGCCAAATGCACTCTTATGCTGATGACGGAACACTATTCCTCAATTTTCTTTAAATCCACTCCATTTTCTCTGGTTTGGTTTGTATATAATCTTGACATAGTGTCCTGTATAAACTCTGTCTTGGACAGGATATCCCAGTGGTTAAGTATAATACCTCCAAAATCAAATTTGTGCCCATCTCTCTTAAACCCCTCCCAACTTTCCTATCTCTTTTGATGTATCTCTGAGTCTACCACTAAACACAGTGAGTGTACTTTTCATCACAGTGATATCTAGCCTATCTCGGAAGCCTTACATTACAAAATTAGCTGAGGCTGCCTCTAAGAAACTGAGAGTCCAGTTTAGATGTCATAGATTCTTTTCTCTTAAACACTTGCTTTGATTAAACAAAGGATTGATGCATCAATAAATGGAGTACTGCTCTTACATGCAGGGAGATTCTAGCTTTGCATACTTACTAAACAAAGTTGAGTTTAAAGCAGACTCTAGCTTATCAAATTTCCAAGTCTGACCTCAAAACTTGACCCCATTTGCCCTATGTCATGATGTTGGTTTACTTTGCCTTTTCTATAGATATTACTGTGATTTTTCTTTCCAAGAGCTGGCTATTTGTATGCCACCACCATTAGCTAAACCATGTAATGTTCAAGCTAGCTACTGCATCACATAATTACTGTGTGGTCGTTGGCAACTCAAAGAGTAGTTTTATATATATATATATATATATATATATATATATATATATATATATTCTTTTCTTTCATACTATTCGCCATTTCCCGCATTAGCGAGGTAGCGTTGAGAACAGAGGACTGGGCCCTTGAGGGAATATCCTCACCTGGGCCCCTTCTCTGTTCCCTCTTTTGGAAAATTAAAAAAAAAAGTGAGAGGGGAGGATTTCCAGCCCCCCGCTCCCTCCCCTTTTAGTCACCTTCTACGACATGCAGGGAATACGTGGGAAGTATTCTTTCTCCCCTATCCCCAGGGATAGATATATATATATATATATATATATATATATATATATATATATATATATATATTATCCCTGGGGATAGGGGAGAAAGAATACTTCCCACGTATTCCCTGCGTGTCGTAGAAGGCGACTAAATGGGGAGGGAGCGGGTGGCTGGAAATCCTCCCCTCTCGTTTTTTTTTTTAATTTTCCAAAAGAAGGAACAGAGAAGGGGGCCAGGTGAGGATTTTCCCTCTAAGGCCCAGTCCTCTGTTCTTAGCGCTACCTCGCAAGTGCGGGAAATGGCGAATCGTATGAAAAAAAAAAAAAAAAAATATATATATATATATATATATATATATATATATATATATATATATATATATATATATATATATATATATTTATATTTATTTATTTTGCTTTGTCGCTGTCTCCCGCGTTTGCGAGGTAGCGCAAGGAAACAGACGAAAGAATGGCCCAACCCACCCCCATACACATGTATATACATACACGTCCACACACACAAATATACATACCTACACATCTCAACGTGTACATATATATATACACACAGACACATACATGTATACACATGTACACAGTTCATACTGTCTGCCTTTATTCATTTCGATCACCACCCCGCCACACATGAAATAACAACCCCCTCCCCCCTCATGTGCAGGAGGTAGTGCTAGGAAAGGACAACAAAGGCCACATTCGTTCACACTGAGTCTCTAGCTGTCATGTTATTTTCTATATATATATATATATATTATACTTTGTCGGTGTCTCCTGCGTTAGTGAGGTAGCGCAAGGAAACAGACGAAAAAATGGCCCAACCTACTCACATACACATGTATATACATACACATCCACACACGCACATATACATACCTATACATTTCAATGTGTACCTACACAGACATATACATATATACACATGTACATAATTCATACTTGCTGCCTTTATTCATTCCCGTTGCAACCCCGCCACACATGAAATGACAACCCCCTCCCCCGCACGCGCATAAAGTAGCGCTAGGAAAAGACAACAAAGGCCACATTTGTTCACAGAGGGTGAAGAGGGTGAAGGCATGTATAGAGCATCAGAACGGGGATGAGCAGTGTGGTTTCAGAGGTGGTAGAGGATGTGTGGATCAGGTGTTTGCTTTGAAGAATGTATGTGAGAAATACTTAGAAAAACTTATAGATTTGTATGTAGAGAAGGCATATGACAGAGTTGATAGAGATGCTCTCTGGAAGGAATTAAGAGTATATGGTGTGGGAGGCAAGTTGCTAGAAGCATTGAAAAGTTTTTATCGAGGATACAAGGCATGTGTACAAATAGGAAGAGAGGAAAGTGATTGGTTCCCAGTGAATGTCAGTTTGTGGCAGAGATGCGTGATGTCTTCATGGTTGTTTATTATGTTTATGGAAGAGGTTGTAAAGGAGGTGAATGCAAGAGTTTTGAAGAGGGGGCAAGTATGCAGTCTGTTGTGGATGAGAGGGCTTGGGAAGTGATTCATTTGTTGTCTGCTGATGATACAGCACTGGTGGCTGATTCGGGTGAGAAACTGCAGAAGCTGGTGACTGAGTTTGGTAAAGTGTGTGAAAGAAGAAAGCTGAAAGTAAACGTGAATAAAAGCAGGTTATTAGTACAGTAGGGTTGAGGGACAAGTCAATTGGGAGATAAGTTTAAATGGAGAAAAACTGGAGGAAGTGAAGTGTTTTAGATATCTGGGAGTGGATTTAACAGTGGATGGAACCATGGAAGTGGAATTGAGTCACAGGGCGGGGTAAGGGGTGAAGGTTCTGGGAGTGTTGAAGAATGTGTGGAAGGCAAGAACATTATCTCGGAAAACAAAAATGGGTATGTTTGAAGGAATAGTGGTTCCAACAATATTATATGGTTGCGAGGCATGGGCTATAGATAGGGTTGTGCGGAGGAGGGTGAATGTGTTGGAAATGAGATATGTGAGGACAATATGTGGTGTGAGGTGGTTTTATCGAATAAGTAATGAAAGGCTAAGAGAGATGTGTGGTAATAAAAAGTGTGGTTGAGAGAGCAGAAGAGGGTGTATTGAAATGCTTTGGTCACATGGAGAGAATGAGTGAGGAAAGATTGACCAAGAGGATATATGTGTCAGAGGTGGAGGGAACAAGAAGTGGGAGACCAAAGTAGAGGTGGAAGGATGCAGTGAAAAAGATTTTGTGTGATTAGGGCCTGAAAATGCAGGAGGATGAAAGGCGTGCAAGGAATAAAGTGAATTGGAATGATGTGGTATACTGGGGTCGGCGTGCTGTCAGTGAATTGGCATGTGAAGTGTCTGGGGTAAACCATGGAAAGTTGTGTGGGGCCTGGATGTGGAAAGGGAGCTGTGGGTTTAGGGCATTACACATGACAGCGAGAGACTGAGTGTGAACGTATGTAAGTAGGAGAGATGGCCAGAGAACGTTATTAGATTATGTGTTAATTAATTGGTGCGTGAGAGAGACTTTTGGATGTTAATGTGGTAAGAGGGGCAACTGGAGGGATGTCTGATCATTATCTTGTGGAGGCAGTGAAGATTTGTTGAGGTTTTCAGAAAAGGAGAGAATGTTGGGGTGAAGAGAGTGGTGAGAGTAAGTAAGCATGGAAAGGAGACTTGTGTGAGGGAGTACCAGGAGAGATTGAGTGCAGAATGGAAAAAGGTGAGAGCAAATGACATTAGGGGAATGGGGGAGGAATGGGATGTATTTAGGGAAGCAGTGTTGTCTTGTGCAAAAGATGTCTGTGATCTGAGAAAGGTGGGAGGTGGGCAGTGACTGGTAAGATGAAGAAGTGAGATTGTTGGTGAAAGAGAAGAGATAGGCATTTGGATGATTTTTGCAGGGAAATAGTGCAGATGACAGGGAGATGTATATAAGAAAGAGGCAGGAAGGCAAAAGAGAGTTGGGGTGAGAGAGTATCTTTGAATTTTATGGAGAATAGAATGATGGTTTGGACGGAGGTAAATAAAGTGCGTAAGATATATGTATTTATACATATTATTATTTTTTTTATTATACTTTGTCGCTGTCTCCTGCGTTAGCAAGGTAGCACATGGAAACAGACGAAAGAATGGCCCAACTCATCCCCATACACATGTATATACATACACGTCCACACACGCACATATACCTACCTATGCATTTCAACATATACATATATATTCATTTTTTTTGCTTTGTCGCTGTCTCCCGCGTTTGCGAGGTAGCGCAAGGAAACAGACGAAAGAAATGGCCCAACCCACCCCCATACACATGTATATACATACACATCCACACACGCAAATATACATACCTACACAGCTTTCCATGGTTTACCCCAGACGCTTCACATGTCCTGATTCAATCCACTGACAGCACGTCAACCCCGGTATACCACATCGATCCAATTCACTCTATTCCTTGCCCTCCTTTCACCCTCCTGCATGTTCAGGCCCCGATCACACAAAATCTTTTTCACTCCATCTTTCCACCTCCAATTTGGTCTCCCACTTCTCCTCGTTCCCTCCACCTCCGACACATATATCCTCTTGGTCAATCTTTCCTCACTCATTCTCTCCATGTGCCCAAACCATTTCAAAACACCCTCTTCTGCTCTCTCAACCACGCTCTTTTTATTTCCACACATCTCTCTTATCCTTACGTTACTTACTCGATCAAACCACCTCACACCACACATTGTCCTCAAACATCTCATTTCCAGCACATCCACCCTCCTGCGCACAACTCTATCCATAGCCCACGTCTCGCAACCATACAACATTGTTGGAACCACTATTCTTCTAGCCCACGTCTCGCAACCATACAACATTGTTGGAACCACTGTTCCTTCAAACATACCCATTTTTGCTTTCCGAGATAATGTTCTCGACTTCCACACATTTTTCAAGGCTCCCAGGATTTTCGCCCCCTCCCCCACCCTATGATCCACTTCCGCTTCCATGGTTCCATCTGCTGCCAGATCCACTCCCAGATATCTAAAACACTTTACTTCCTCCAGTTTTTCTCCATTCAAACTTACCTCCCAATTGACTTGACCCTCAACCCTACTGTACCTAATAACCTTGCTCTTATTCACATTTACTCTTAACTTTCTTCTTTCACACACTTTACCAAACTCAGTCACCAGCTTCTGCAGTTCCTCACATGAATCAGCCACCAGCGCTGTATCATCAGCGAACAACAACTGACTCACTTCCCAAGCTCTCTCATCCCCAACAGACTTCATACTTGCCCCTCTTTCCAAAACTCTTGCATTCACCTCCCTAACAACCCCATCCATAAACAAATTAAACAACCATGGAGACATCACACACCCCCTGCCGCAAACCTACATTCACTGAGAACCAATCACTTTCCTCTCTTCCTACACGTACACATGCCTTACATCCTTAGTAAAAACTTTTCACTGCTTCTAACAACTTGCCTCCCACACCATATATTCTTAATACCTTCCACAGAGCATCTCTATTAACTCTATCATATGCCTTCTCCAGATCCATAAATGCTACATACAAATCCATTTGCTTACATACACAGACATATACATATATACACATGTTCATAATTCATACTTGCTGCCCTTATTCATTCCCGTCGCCACCCTGCCATACATGAAATGCCAACCCCCTCCCTCCACATGTGCGTGAGGTAGCATTAGGAAAAGACAACAAAGGTCACATGAAATGACAACCCCCTCCCCCCACATGTGCATGAGGTAGCATTAGGAAAAGACAACAAAGGCCACATTTGTTCACACTCAGTCTCTACCTGTCATGTATAATGCATTGAAATCACAGCTTCCTTTCCACATGTGGTTGCAAGGCATGGACTATAGATAGGATAGATAGGGTTGTGCAGAGGAGGGTGGATGTGTTGGAAATGAAATGTTTGAAGACAATATGTGGTGTGAGGTGGTTTGATCGAGTGAGTAATGAAAGGGTAAGAGAGATGTGTGGAAATAAAAAGAATGTGGTTGAGAGAGCATAAGAAGGTGTGTTTAAATGGCTTGGACACATGGAGATAATGAGTGAGGAAAGTTTGACCAAGAGGATATATGTGTCACAGGTGGAGGGAACAAGGAGAAGTGGGAGACCAAATTGGAGGTGGAAAGATGGAGTGAAAAAGAGTTTGAGCAATAGGGGCCTGAACTTGGGGTGGACATGCTGTCAGTGGATTGATCCAGCACATATGAAGCGTCTGGAGGTAAACCATGGAAAGGTCTTTGGAACCTGGATGTGGATAGGGAGCTGTGGTTTCAGCGCATTACACACGACAGCTAGAGACAGAGTATAATTGAATGTGGCCTTTTTTTTTTGTTTTGTTTTCCTGGCACTACCTCGATGAAGCAGGGGGTGGCAATGCTGTTTCCTATGGGACATGGTAGCACCAAGATGAAGGCAAGCAAGTATGAATATGTACATGTGTATATATGTATATGTCTGAGTATGTGTATGTATATGTTTATGTGCATGCAGGGGGAAGGGGTTGTCATTTCATGTGTGGTGGGGTGGCGACCAGAATGAATAAAGGCAGCAAGTATGAATTATGTACGTGTCAATATGTATATGTCTGTGTATGTATATATATGTATATGTTGAAATGTATAGTTATGTATATGTGCGTGTGTGGACATGTATGTATATACATGTGTATGTGGGTGGGTTGGGCCATTCTTCCACCTGTTTCCTTGCGCTACCTTGCTAACACGGGAGACAGCAACAAAGTATAATATGATATAATATATATATATATATATATATATATATATATATATATATATATATATATATATATATATATATATATATATATATTTTTTTTTTTTTTATACTAATCGCCATTTCCCGCATTAGCGAGGTAGCGTTAAGAACAGAGGATGAGGACTGGGCCTTTGAGGGAATATCCTCACCTGACCCCTTTCTCTGTTTCTTCTTTTGGGAAAAAAAAAAATGAGGGGAGGATTTCCAGCCTCCCGCTCCCTTCCCTTTTAGTCGCCTTTTACGACACGCAGGGAATACGTGGGAAGTATTCTTTCTCCCCTATCCCCAGGGATAATATATATCATCTCCCCTGATGATGTGATTATTACACGAAAGTGCACTTGGGAACTTATCATTTTTCATTTTCCCCATGAACTCATAGGAATATATATATATATATATATATATATATATATATATATATATATATATATATATATATATATATATATGAGTTCATGGGGAAAATGAAAAATGATAAGTTCCCAAGTGCACTTTCGTGTAATAATCACATCATCAGGGGAGACACAAGAGAGCAATATAACTGTCAGTTGATATACAACGAAGAGACATAGCTAGGACGCCACAAAAGTGCAGTTGGGAACTTATCGTGTTTCATTTTCCCTGTGGACTCATAGGAATATCTTGATCACATGCAAAATTGTGATCCTTTCCAATATATATATATATATATATATATATATATATATATATATATATATATATATATATATATATATATATGTGTGTGTGTGTGTGTATAGATATTACTGTGGATGGGCTATTCTTTGTCTGTTTCCTAGTGCTACCTTGCTGATGCGGGAAATGGCAATCGAGTATGATACAAATGTAAATATAAGTATAAAATGGGTATGTTTGAAGGAATCAATGTTATATGGTTGCGAGGCATGGGCTATAGAGAGAGTTGTGCGTAGGAGGGTGGACATGCTGGAAATGAGATGTTTGAGGACAGTATATGGTGTGAGATGGTTTGATTGAGTAAGTAACGAAAGGGTAAGAGAGGTGTTTGGTTATAAAAAGAGTGTGGTTGAGAGAGCAGAGGAGCGTGTGTTGAAATGGTTTAGTCACATGGAGAGAATGAATGAGGAAAGATTTGACAAAGAGGATATATGTGTCAGAGGTGGAGGGAGCGAGGAGAAGTGGGAGACCAAATTGGAGGTGAAAAGATGGAGTGAAAAAGATTTTGAGTGATTGGGGCCTGATCATGCACATGGATGAAAGGTGTGCAAGGAATAGAGTGAATTGGAACGATGTGGTATACCGGGGTCGACATGCTGTCAATGGATTGAACCAGGGCATGTGAAGCGTCTGGGTAAACCATGGAAAGTTTTGTGGGGCCTGAATGTGGAAAGGGAGCTGTGGTTTCGGTGCATTATACATGACAGCTAGAAACTGAGTGTGAACGAATGTGGCCTTTGTTGTCTTTCCTAGCTCTACCTCATGCCCATATGGGGGGAGGGGGTTTTCATTTTGTGTGTGGCGGGGTGGCAACGGGAAAGAATAAGTGCAGACAGTATGAATTATGTACATGTGTATATATGTATATGTCTATGTGTGTATATATATGCATACATTGAGATGTATAGGTATGTTTATGTGCGGGTGTGGACGTGTATGTATATACATGTGTATGTAGGTGGGTTGGGCCATTCTTTCATCTATTTCCTTGTGCTACCTTGCTAACGCAGGAGACAGCAACAAAGTATAATAAAATATGAATATATATATATTTATATTTATTTATATTTTATTATACTTTGTCGCTGTCTCCCGCGTTTGCGAGGTAGCGCAAGGAAACAGACGAAAGAAATGGCCCAACCCCCATACACATGTATATACATACGTCCACACACGCAAATATACATACCTACACAGCTTTCCATGGTTTACCCCAGACGCTTCACATGCCTTGATTCAATCCACTGACAGCACGTCAACCCCGGTATACCACATCGCTCCAATTCACTCTATTCCTTGCCCTCCTTTCACCCTCCTACATGTTCAGGCCCCTGATCACACAAAATCTTTTTCACTCCATCTTTCCACCTCCAATTTGGTCTCCCTCTTCTCCTCGTTCCCTCCACCTCCGACACATATATCCTCTTGGTCAATCTTTCCTCACTCATCCTCTCCATGTGCCCAAACCACTTCAAAACACCCTCTTCTGCTCTCTCAACCACGCTCTTTTTATTTCCACACATCTCTCTTACCCTTACGTTACTCACTCAATCAAACCACCTCACACCACACATTGTCCACAAACATCTCATTTCCAGCACATCCATCCTCCTGCGCACAACTCTATCCATAGCCCACGCCTCGCAACCATACAACATTGTTGGAACCACTATTCCTTCAAACATAGCCATTTTTGCTTTCCGAGATAATGTTCTCGACTTCCACACATTCTTCAAGGCCCCCAGAATTTTCGCCCCCTCCCCCACCCTATGATGCACTTCCGCTTCCATGGTTCCATCCGCTGCCAGATCCACTCCCAGATATCTAAAACACTTCACTTCCTCCAGTTTTTCTCCATTCAAACTCACCTCCCAATTGACTTGACCCTCAACCCTACTGTACCTAATAACCTTGCTCTTATTCACATTTACTCTTAACTTTCTTCTTCCACACACTTTACCAAACTCAGTCACCAGCTTCTGCAGTTTCTCACATGAATCAGCTACCAGCGCTGTATCATCAGCGAACAACAACTGACTCACTTCCCAAGCTCTCTCATCCCCAACAGACTTCATACTTGCCCCTCTTTCCAAAACTCTTGCATTTACCTCCCTAACAACCCCATCCATAAACAAATTAAACAACCATGGAGACATCACACACCCCTGCCGCAAACCTACATTCACTGAGAACCAATCACTTTCCTCTCTTCCTACACGTACACATGCCTTACATCCTCGATAAAAACTTTTCACTGCTTCTAACAACTTTCCTCCCACACCATATATTCTTAATACCTTCCACAGAGCATCTCTATCAACTCTATCATATGCCTTTTCCAGATCCATAAATGCTACATACAAATCCATTTGCTTTTCTAAGTATTTCTCACATACATTCTTCAAAGCAAACACCTGATCCACACATCCTCTACCACTTCTGAATATATATATATGTATACATATATATCTTTTCTTTCATACTATTTGCCATTTCCCACATTAGCGAGGTAGCGTTAAGAACAGAGGACTGGGCCTTTGAGGGAATATCCTCCACTGGCCCCCTTCTCTGTTCCTTTTGGAAAATTTGAAAAAGAAAAAAATGAGAGGGGAGGATTTCCAGCCCCCTGCTCCCTTCCCTTTTAGTCGCCTTCTACGACACGCAGGGAATACGCAGGGAAGTATTCTTTCTCCCCTATCCCCAGGGATAATATATATATATTTATATATATTATTTATTTTTTTATTTTGCTTTGTCGCTGTCTCCCGCGTTGGCGAGGTAGCGCAAGGAAACAGACGAAAGAAATGGCCCAACCCACCCCATACACATGTATATACATACACGTCCACACACGCAAATATACATACCTATACATCTCAATGTACACATATATATACACACACAGACATATACATATGTACACATGTACATAATTCATACTGTCTGCCTTTATTTATTCCCATCGCCACCTCGCCACACATGGAATAACATCCCCCTCCCCCCTCGTGTGTGTGAGGTAGTGCTAGGAAAAGACAACAAAGGCCCCATTCGTTCACACTCAGTCTCTAGCTGTCATGTAATAATGCCCGAAACCACAGCTCCCTTTCCACATCCAGGCCCCACAGAACTCTCCATGGTTTTACCCCAGTCGCTTCACATGCCCTGGTTTAATCCACTGACAGCACGTTGACCCCGATATACCAAATCGTTCCAATTCACTGTATTCCTTGCATGCCTTTCACCCTCCTGCATGTTCAGGCCCCAGTCCCTCAAAATCTTTTTCACTCCATCTTTCCACCTCCGATTTGGTCTCCCTCTTCTCCTCGTTCCCTTCACCTCTGACACATATATCCTCTTTGTCAATCTTTCCTCACTCATTCTCTCCATATGACCAAACCATTTCAAAACACCCTCTTTTGCTATCTCATCCACACTCTTTTTTATTACCACACATCTCTCTTACCCTTTCATTACTTACTCGATCAAACCACCTCACACCACATATTGTCCTCAAACATCTCATTTCTAGCACATCCACCCTCCTCCGCACAACTCTATCTATAGCCCATGCCTCGCAACCATATAACATTGTTGGAACCACTATTCCTTCAAACATACCCATTTTTGCTTTCCAAGATAATGTTCTTGACTTCCACACATTTTTTAACGCTCCCAGAACTTTTGCCCCCTCCCCCACCCTATGATTCACTTCCGCTTCCATACTCTCAGCTTTCTTCTTTCACACACTTTACCAAACTCATTCACCAGCTTCTGCAGTTTCTCACCCGAATCAGCCACCAGCAACGTATCATCAGCAAACAACAACTGACTCACTTCCCAAGCTCTCTCATCCATAACAGACTGCATACTTGCCCCTCTTTCCAAAACTCTTGCATTCACCTCCCTAACAACCCCATCCATAAATAAATTAAACAACCATGGAGACATCATGCACCCCTGCCACAAACCAACATTCACTGAGAACCAATCACTTTCCTCTCTTCCTACTCGTATACATGCATTATATCCTCGATAAAATCTTTTCACAGCTTCTAACAACTCGTTAATATCTTTTTTGCATTTGAGGGGAATGTTGATTTTTCCTATTAGATATGAATAATTTGCCTCATTATCAGCCCTAATGTAATTATCTGGGATAAGGCCTGATACTCTATCATCTCTGTGTTTAAATGTATATATGTTAAGTTATATCAGCTTCTTTAACAAAGAGAATTATAGGGTCACACCCCAGCACCAGTTACTGTTGTCTTTCACTTATAGATATTTCAAGCAGTGGATGTAGGGGCCATCACCATTCCCTTCAGGGAAAATTCCCATTTTTCAGTGTCAGTCTAGTTTGTCTATTCTCACTTCATTATCTGTCTTGTATCTGGTTTCTTCAGCATTTGTTGATAAAAGACTGACTTAATGAGCAGGTGAAGGTTACTGTTGATCAGAATGTCACTGGGTCTGCAGCATATCTTAAGAATACAACTGAGACATGAACACAAGCCATTGTCCATAGATCATATTTGTGTTAGATATTTGGGTTTAATGTTCAAAGGTTAAGGGCAGGTGAATTTGAAAGACAAAAGGCAAACTTTGTAAGTGGATGGATGGATGTGTACTGTCAACTTCTAGAAGTTTACTTTAATTGTGGATATTTGCTCCTGATTCTAGGATAACAAAAATCAGAAATCAAAGCAATGTGCATTTGAGTTATAAACACTGCACTTGGATTGTGGATCACGTGGAGGGTACTAGAAGGATAACCTTTTGATTATGAGTTTAAAAGCTCAGAGAATGATGTATTATTTTTCTTAACATAATGATCAACACACACGCAACAACTTATCTCAGATATCCTTGTCTACTGTAAACAGTTAATGTTACAGAGTTCAAATCACAAAATTTGTCTCTCTAACCTGCTGATTAAAGAGTCATGTAATCAAAGAATTGATGATGTGTATATTCTCTATATTCTTTTTGACACGTATTCTTCATACTGTCGTACTGCACATATCAGATGCATTGTTGATTCTTTTCAGTCTTTAGCAATTAAGGTTTTATGTAAACTGAGTACAGTTTGATGCAGCTATAGAAAAGTTTATGGTTATGATGTACTCACACTGTAATGGGGGTATTTAATTAGAAGTACAGCCTTGAACTGTGCTGTTGTGTAATGCATGACGAAGAAATGTACTTAATTGTGAGAGGTATTGATTACTAAAGACTTTTTCTTTATCATCTCCATTCTGGATATCAGTGCTCTTAAAGTGGCAGTTTTATTTGAATGATTATAGTGTAATGGGGCCTGTTAATATTTTACCCTTCATTACTTAAGAGAATCTAATATTGAAGATGGTTTGATGATTCTTCCAATTCCTTTACTACTAAATCTTCTGAGCTAGAATTTCATGGTGATCATAAAGGGTTTTATGCTGCTAGCAAAATGTCTTGCTGGATTTTGATTTGCTGCTCAAAGCATTCTTTGTGGTATGATACTGTATTTAGTGCAGTTTTTCCATTTCAAGGGGCAGGCCATATACACAATCTTTTCCGTTCCTCTGCACACTCAATAGTACCAGTCAAAAGCAGTCCCTTAAGATTTTTTTGAAAATGGTATTTTTCATACTTTACATACTTTTTTCACCTTTATGTGTTTAAGACTATACAAATGACCATATTTAGGAAAACTGTTGCTTATGAACAAAGGCATACATCACAGTTTTTAAATTAGCCTCTGGCTCTCAATAAATGTAGTTAAACATTTAATGGATAAAAGAAAAATAGAACAATGTGAATGTCTGAATGAGCAATCTGATTCATGGCATATGTAACTTTAATTGCAGTGAAGTTAAGACTGAATTGTTAAACCTACATGGCATAGTTTTGGGGACACTGGAGTGAGATTATTTCTGGTGTTACAGGGTATGGCTGGCCTCTTTACTGACATGTTGCTGGGCGTGGACGGTG
This sequence comes from Panulirus ornatus, assembly GCF_036320965.1. Taxonomy (NCBI): domain Eukaryota; kingdom Metazoa; phylum Arthropoda; class Malacostraca; order Decapoda; family Palinuridae; genus Panulirus; species Panulirus ornatus. The sequence continues at coordinate 4,063,864 of NC_092289.1, read as the reverse complement.
GCGGGCGGCGGGCATGGGCAGGGGCGTGGGAGGACGCACGTCAGGTGATACGGGTGGCAGAGGACCTGCGGCGGTCATCACCTAGAACATCATGTCACATCTGTGGTTCCACCGTTAGCCGAGCCAACCTCCGGAGACACATTCGCACCCACACTGGCGAAAAACTGTATGGATGTCCACAGTGTAATTATAGGACAGGTGATAGGTCTAATCTGCGGCGACATCACTCTAGTGTTCACCCAGATCAGCCAGCACTTCAGTTGTAGCCAAATTATACTTTGATTTGTTACTAAACTGGACTGTGATGATCAAAATATGGCTGTCAGTTCCCTAACTTTGCCGTCCTGCAGCTGATGCACCAATGCTTTAACCTCTTGTTCATCAGAAGGCATATTTTTATGTAGTTTCATTAAGGAACTGGCCTCTGCTAATATTGGTTTTTATGTTCTCATTCTAGGAAAATCATGGTTGTGTTAACGAATAAAAATTTTTGCACCTAAGTTTGTAAATATTTCCCTGGAACTTGGACTTAATCTCATTGTGCATTTGTAACTCATCAAGCAAGTACTTCCCTAACATCATGGTGTAGTGGTAATAGATTATAATGCTGCACTACAGTATTTTAACAGTGACCTGGATGAAATGCAGAGAAGTAACAGAATGTGTATTACTCTCATCAGGTACATGCATATTATACTTATTCAAAGGTGCTGGTGAAAACCAGACGAACTGAAGTAACAGTGTAATGCTTTGTTTTTCGTTTATAGAATATTTTTCTTACAAAGAGCATCAGACATTTCAAAACTTGTTAGAATTCATTAGTTCTGATTAAGTTAACCATCAGATATCAACATAGGACAGTGATAGGTGCTTAGATTAATTTTACAGAGCCTATAGGTCTTCACCATGATTGAGGAATAGTAGTTGGAGTACAATATTTTTGTGACATGATTTTCTAGTGAAGATATGCCAGCCAGTCGGTATTTTACTTCAGCTAATGATTCTCATAAAGTGTACCTGCAGGCTTACTGAAAAAATTTAGTCTTCAGACTTCCGGCAGTTACTGTCTCCCAACATTTCATATATGCATTCAGTGTAGTCTGTTATGTCACTGTAAACTCAGATTGCAGGACTGATATAAAGACCATTTGTTAAGCTATAATTCAGTCTTATACTGTAAGCAAAGTTATGCTAAAGAATTAGAATGCAAGGAATTTTTTAGTTGGTGTAAAGAAAAAATGATGTACTTGAGACTTGATATGTAACTGGATCATTTTTTTTTTAGATATTTGTAAGATCTGAAATATTTTTTTCTTTGATAATAACTTTGATATGCTATTTTCATCTGTTATGTTTTTAATGAATAAAGATTTTAAATGTAGTGAAAGTGCTTTAGTCATGCCTATAGAATGAAATTTATCGTGTAGACATAATATTGGAGATGGAAGGATGGATTGAAAAAGATTTTGTGCGATCATGGCCTGAGCATGCAAGAGGATGAAAGGCATGCATAGGATAGAGTGAATTGGAATGATATGGCATGCCGGGGTTGAAATGCCGTCAGTGGACTGAACTAGAGAATGTGAAGCATCCAGGGTAAACCATGGAAAGTTCTGTTGGGCCTGGTTATGGATAGGGAGCTGTGGTTTCATTGTATTACACATGATAGCTAGAGAATGGATTTGAGTGGATGCAGGCTTTGTTTGTATGTTCCTGATGCTGCCTTGCTTATGCAGGAAACAGAAATTGGGTACCAAAGAAAAATTTTAAATCTTAATGGAAAGGTAATTAGCGTTTGAGTATATATATATATATATATATTTATATGTTGATGAACTCAGATTTCTTACATTGAAAGCAGTGAGGTTAAGGCAAAATCCTGTGTTTATCACAGACTCACTACCTGTATAATGATACTCATGAAAACCCAGAAATGATGCATGTGATTTTTAGTAGATAATTCTTAATTTGTTTAACTGTTACCTATGGATTGCTTACCACCACCAGCATTATGAAAAGACTAAGGATGTCATCTCCCAAATGGAATATCCCAAATAGACAAGGGGACAAGTACCAAGGAATATGAAAAAGAAAACATGGGTAAGAGAAATAACATTTGAGGTCAGAGCTTATGATGAAAATATTTCCAAAATATGATACACATGAGTGTCTCATTTATACTTTTTCTTGTAGAAACACCTGATACTGCAATATCAATATCCATTTCTCTTTTCAAATGTATTTATTGAATAACATTGTGTGGTCTCAAATGTCCACATACATTGCAGCAGAATGATTTGACTCAACAGATCTTCAGATTCAGTACTATACTCTGGGATTATGTACATGTAGTTATCTGCATACAATTGTTTGTTCTACATGGATTTTTGATAACTGTCTTGAAACTGAAATCATCAGCCAAAGAAATGTAACAAATCATGAGTTGTTTCCATTTATAGAAACCTTCAGTCAGTATATACATATTGAATGATAAGAATGTCTACCAGGTGTGCTGAGGAAGAACTGCGCTCCCAGAAGTTTTTTTTTTTTTTTTTTGCTTTGTTGCTGTCTCCCGTGTTTGCGAGGTAGCGCAAGGAAACAGACGAAAGAAATGGCTCAACCCACCCCCATACACATGTATATACATACATGTCCACACACGCAAATATACATACATATACATCTCAATGTACACATATATATACACACACAGACATATACATATATACACATGTACATAATTCATACTGTCTGCCTTTATTTATTCCCATCGCCACCTCGCCACACTTGGAATAACATCCCCATTCCCCCTCATGTGTGTGAGAGGAAACAAAAATGTGTCCTGGGAGGCCTACAGACAACTACATACCATTACACTAAATGTTTGGTGAAATGGTAAAGTTTAATGTGATGCAAAAGACTATTGTGACAACAAAGTCTAGGTAAAAATCCATTTCATATTAATGTACCTGGAATTATCTGCAAAGTCCATTAGTATAAAAGATAACAAAGCGGTATGGAAATGATGTTCCTTCAGAATTAGATTTTTTTATTTTACATCCTACCTTGAATGGACAGAAGTAATTCTATATATTCTGTACTGCACAGAAAGTGTAGTTTTTTCTGTTTCTTATCTTCTGTAATTCGTACGACAAAAGATTGTTTGGGTGACCCCAATCTGTATTTTATCTATTAATCCAAGAGAGAGGGCATCTTAGCCCTTTAGATTCCAAAATAGGATACTGTGATTACTGATATGGTGGTCATAAGGATTCTAATATTAAATGCTTTCATTTCTTGTTAGAAAATCTATAGAGCATACACAAGGTATTTGTTATTTAGGATATTTGTAAACTCAAAGGAAAACACAATCCTGATAACTTTGCTGCAACTTAGAAGAGAGACTGTCTGTAAAAGACAGTAAAACAATGCCACCAAGAGATAATGATGTATGGTTTACTGACAGCTTAAGTAGTAGCATTCAGTCAATTACAAAACTGATTTGCAATATGCAAAAAGCATTATTTTTCCTACCTTAATTTTGGATGCTTATTCTACGTCCTGTAAAATTTATGTACCACATTTATTTTTTTGCAGGCCTTAAATGGTCTGTGCATGAAATTCACATTAAAAGTATTTGTGCTCTGTGGCTTTCTTACTACTACAGAAAGCTGGTTGCTACTGTGAAACAACTAATCATTTGCAAAGACCCATATTATAATAATTTTTTCCCCCAGTTTTACTTTTATTCATGGAAGACACAGTGATGATGTAGGGATTCTTTTCCATCTCAGATATGGGGTATGCTTAAATCCTTGTAGGAATTGGAAACAGTCTGGATTTGAGGAAGTCTCCCGAAAGCTGTAAATGTCTTTAGTTGAATTTGCTAATGAATCCTCCCTTCACTGTTATTATGGGTATGTAAGGTTCTAAAGCGAATAAGCTCATAGAGTGGTTTGCTTGCTGGGCCCTTTCCTTCCCCACGTCGCTCCTGCCCAGCCACACCTGAAACTGCTCTTGCTCTTTCCAGAGGGCGTATCTGGCTGCACTCACCAGAAGCTCGCACGAGGACGTGGCGTTTATGGATGGTGGGCGGGCCGTGTCTGGGGCAACAGGACGAGAGATTGGGTCTGGGCGGCGGGTGGCATGTCCAGTGTGTGGCAATGTCACTGCTCGCACATACTTAGCCACACATCTGCGTACACACACTGGTGAAAAACCTTTTGCATGTCCACACTGCCCATATCGAACTGGTGACAGATCAAATTTGAACCACCACATGCTACGCCATCGACACCAGACTAGCAACCGTAGTGGCAGGGTTGCTAGAGATCCTCGTAATGCTGCAGACCAACCTGCTGCTGCTCCTACTGCTTGGGATGATGCAGCATTTTAAACCCCCAAGTTTCATACATTCATGAGAACTTAATATTTGAAAATGACCAGTTGCTGTTGGTTGTATCCTAACAGAAAATTTTGATCATGTAGACTCAGACAGTCTGGTATTTAAGAATACTATTTGGAGATATTCAGAAGCAGATTAATGTAACCTAGATTATTTTGCATTTCATGGTATGTGTTACCAAACAGTTGAGCAATATAGAAGTGAATGACTACAATATTATTGAAACTGTTAATACTATTAGCAGATGATGAAGTATGTGTCAGTACTGAAACTTCAATGTGAGAACTGTTTCACAAGAAGAATAAAGCAGGTATTGTTTAACCTCTCACAGAAAATATTAGAGGACACTTATTACATACATATGGAAAATAGTTTTTAACCAGTGGGACCATATAACTGTATTAACTTAGGCTTCCATAAACAAAGAGGAATTTACCGTGAAATGAGAATGGGAAGGAATGAAAAGTGTAGTCTTTAGTATACATACCTCTGAGCAGCTTCAGCATACACTGAGTAATCGTACACTGTGTATTATGAAATGGGTTCTTGTACATGAAAGTAATGTATCAATAATACTGTCCTATTTTTAAAGGACTTTAAAAAAGAAAATATATTTTGTGTGTGATACCTTTTTTTTTTTTAGTTTAACAATGTACTACAATGATTCCTTCTAATCACTTTAGTGAGGGATGTCAGCATCAAACATCTCAGTTTGAAACACAGATGTTTATCAATGTCTGGTCTTGTTTCCTCTCATATGAAGTGTCTAATGACATTTATCTGTGTCACAGTGCCAGAAATGACTGGCTGTTGTAATAGAGGTAGAAATTACTTGTTAGTAATGGGCACAAAGTGCTTGCATGTTAGAGGTGGATGGCTCATGCTGGTGGAGGCATATGGTTTTTTGGTGGTGATGGTTAGTACTAACATGGTTCGGGTGTGTTGCAGACTCTGCTGGCCCAGGGGGTGTCTCCGCGTCGTGTGGCCCGCTTGGTGTGTGGCTCGGACACGGTATGCCCTCTCTGCCGCAAGACCTTCTCCTACCCAGAGTCCATGATCCGTCACTGCCAGGGCCACCTGCCCACTGCCCATCGCCTTCGATGTTCTGCTTGTGGCAAAACCTTTCACCGAAGGGACCAGTTTAAGTACCATCAGGCGCGCTGTGAAGCTCGCCATACTCACCTACAGCCAGGCCCACTTCTTCCTCCTCCCTCTTTATGAAGTATATCCCAATTTCCATACCATTCTTTGATACCTATTATTGTATTTGGACTCATTAAACAAAAGATGAGCACAACTGTATACCTTCTTTTAACCAAAGCAAGTTGCTCTTTCATTAAACATTTCATATATGTGAGTCTGAGTTTTTTCACAAAATCCAAATGTTTTAAGAACCTGAGTTACATTAAACATTTACTATTCTTTTTCTAACAAATATATGTTTATGAACATGTGATGATATGACTTTCATCACTAGCTTTCCTTCTGCCTGTGACTAATCATCCCCTCATTCATTTGCTACACATTCCCAAATACAAGATCTTAATTATTAACATCAAATTCTACCTCACCTTTTTTTTTTCAAACAAAACCCCATCCTACTTCAACAAACTACAGTACATGTCTGTCACCATCACCTATGCTGAAAGATGTGAACATGGTTCTAAAATAAGATATTGATTTAAGCTACAACAACAGTATTGGATAGATGTAAAGGTTTCTGTTTCACTCTTTAATCACTTTTCTGTTAATATAAGTTTGCACATGTGGTAGATTTTAAATGATTTTTGTTTTTGCACTTTTATTTAATTGGAAAGTTTTACGAGATTCATTTTTGTAAATTAGGGTCATCATCATGATGGGTCTAAGTGTCATGATTTCCGACTAATTATGCCACTTGTCTACTGTTCATGAATAAAAGTCAACACTAAACTGGTTTTTCTTTTATCCAAAATGAACTTATTTTTGTTTATAATCTCACTCAGATGTCCTTTAGGTTAGATTTCATCCTACTGTTCTAGTGATAATTGCAGAGAATAATTTGACATGTGCATAGTTGTATAAGTACAGTAATCATCTGCAAGCATAAAGAGTTTTTAAGTTTATGAATAAAACTTATTGAATTGAAACTACTCAGCACAGTCATACATTAATATTTAAAGTGAAACATGCAAGAACCATTCCAAAGAACTAGATGTATTCCTAGCTTATGAGAGCCAAAGTGTAAAGTGAACCGTTATGATTTGACAGTGTCTTTTATGTGTCATGATCAGCCTATTCTCAAATGTTTTACAATAAAATGACTAAATTACTTAAGCTGTCGCTTGATATTGAAGATTTCTTATCAAAGAGATATGAAAATCCTCATAATCTATGAATATCTGGAGAGGAGTACTATGTGGTAAGGAAGATAAACCTATTTTGGTGAAATTCCTGGGATTTCATCTGATCCTGCCAAAAGAGGCACTTACTTGTAATGTGTCAAAAAAGGCACCATTAGGTCACCATACCAGAACTAAAGACAACTCTTTATCATGCCCATAGAATTCAGTGTAGATACTAAATTTGGTATATGCAGAGCAAATCAAACTAGGATCTGTACAACCCCAGGGACAAATGTGCTTCATGTCAATCGTGGCTTATTTTTTCAGTTACAGATGTCAGTATGGAAAATTCTTAGGGAACAGTCATTCTTGAGTCACAATCAACACAACAAAGATACATTAATTGAAGGGCTAGGTAGGGTTTATATTTTGGTATAAGTCTTTTGTCAGTAATGATTGAGTATGACATAATTTTTGATATCAGTGATAGATAACACTGATCTTCAAGAGCACTAACAGTCACAAAAAAGAATTGCTATTGCAGCGTCTACAGAAATATAATCAAAAATAGAACACCATTCAGGCAGTAACTATTGTTATGTGAACACTGAATGCAATGGAATATATTATGTATTAAAAGGAATCAAAGTGTGAATAAGTAGATAAAAAAATTTTCTAATTTGACCAAAGTGTGAAAATATAAGGATGTAAATGCTCAGTGGGATAAAAGGTTTCTGTTACCTGTCAGAGGGAGACAGGATATGTGATATAGTTGCCTCAATAAAGAAAAACCACATTGATATCATGGGTGTATTGCTAATCTGACACTGTCCAAGTTTCATCATATGGATCAGGTTAAGTCTAAGGGATTGTGAAACTGAAAAATCTTAAGAAAAGATTTTGTAGCTTGAGCATCAATTTTCACCCAAAAAATGTATAAATCCACATACCAGACTGACATTTTTTCAGGTGCAAAAGTTAAGCCAAAAAGAACTTTTAAATGGAATGACTTAAGACTGCAGAGTTGATAATGAGCCAATCTCACATTAAAGGTGAGGAAAATGAGGGGATACTCTGGTTTCACTGATGGATAATATTACCTTTCAAGGTTATGCAGGTCAACTTATAGTAGAAGATCAGGTGACTGTAAGACTAGAGTAAGCTCAAGTTACTATTGTTCAACCAAAAGTGCATCGTGAGATGTTAGGTTAAATATTATAAAAGATTCTAATGCAGTATATCAAGATGAAAGCTCTGCATGTCAGACCTCGTTTTGATGCAATGATTGCTCTTATAGAGATCTTAGATGTGTGTTTTCATGAAAACAGGCAATTGCTACCAGTATTCTTAAACAAATTTGTAAATTAGTTTCCTGGGTATGATATGTTTCCAGTCATATGACAATAAGTGATGCAGATCCCTTAGAAATTGACCATAATTTTCAGGGAACTTTTCATATGCAGATGATTCTAGGGGAATTCATGTACAGGTACATGAAAAAGTTGAATACAGACCTATTTATACTGTGATATATGAATAAAGGATTTCACGATGAACTTTGAGGTAATGGATGTTCAGCAAATTTCTGTGATATGTAAATTAAGACTCTTTCAATATACAGTAATACTTTGAAGGAGTAATCTGTATTTTTTTTTTTTTTTCATAGAGTTTTTCTGCTTTTAGATGCATGTTAAAAATCACTTGAGAGTTCACATTCTTGAAGCATTAACTGGTAAGGGATTGAAAAAAAATCCAAAGGAAGCAGTTTTGCTGTATATTTAGTGCTCTATAATTCTGTCTATATAATTTCTAGTAATCCAATCCTTTACACAAAGTGGAATGCTCATTCAGATTTTTTCTTTAGAGGTTGATGCTCTTCAAATTACTGAGCATTTTGTCATGGAAACAAGCTAAAGTCCCTGGAAATTTTGACAAAGAATCCTACACAGTTTTTTCGTGTAATAACAATTGGAGTTGGCTTGTGCATATCCTTTTCAGATATGAAGCTCAGAACCTGAAAATATAGTGCTTCCTTTTATCTGCTCAAACACATAACCTCTTTGATGAACTAATTTAGAGCACATCAAGAGCAATAAGAATAACATTTACTATGAGATGAATGAGAAAACAATAATTTTCCAAATGCATTTATGCAGATGTTGTCTCATTTATTAGCTTTTGGGAAAACATATGCATGAATTTGCTTTTACTAAGAAATAGCTACAGACGATGAGTATCTAGAAGGAACTGTAGAAGTTTCACCTTGAAATTTCTAGAATTAAAAGAAATATTTCAGATCTTTAATGATTTATTAAAGAATTATTTTAGTATACTCATATCTCATTTTCTAATCATGCAACCCCTCTAACTTCGTAATCTACTCATACACAAAAGGAAAATTTTTATTACCTTTGTATATTATCATTCTTTAAAGGCAATCTTCTTACCTCTAGTGGATCCTGTTTTGATTTATGCTTGATTTTATTTTTTTCAGATATATAATAAACAGTCAACACATCACATTGTCAAACTAAAGCTCTTATCTTAAGAGTTTTACCCAATATATGAAAATTATTTCAAATTTGATGAGATAGCTACAGCTCTGACAGAGGTTCAATGTCCTTTATAACACTGTTTTTAGATTTTTTTTTTCAGATATATAATAAACAGTCAACACATCACCTTGACAAACTAAAGCTCTTATCTTAAGAGTTTTATCCAATATATGAAAATCATTTCAACTTTGATAAGATAGCTACAGCTCTGACAGAGGTTCAGTGTCCTTTATAACACTGTTTTAAGATTAACAGTCTTTTGCTAATAATTGTTCATTCTTTACAGATGGACTGTGATCCTCTACGATTTAGTCTTCGATGTCGATGTTGTGACAAATCCTTCAGCAACCGTTCCAATCTTCAGCGTCACCTTGCATCACAAGCCAATTATAGGCCATACTCATGTCCAGTTTGCTCTAAGGCCTTTGCTCGCAAGGATGTCTTAAAGAGACATGTGTTAAAGCATAATCTCTCCCAGTCCCTTCATGCCATATTGACAGAACCTGCAGGAATGGTGTCTCTTAGTCCTCCATATTAGGTCTTGTGATTTTGTATCTTCTTTGATAAGTGTTTCATGTTTATAGTGTACTTGTAGCTGATTTTGTCACTCAGTAAGTTTAGTTCCCATTCTTAGAAACAATCCTCTCCTCTCATCTTTATTTATATATTTCATAATTCATTTCATATGTGCAATGCACATCTACGTTCAGAGATACTCTCATGAAATTTATCTGCTACAAAGGAACTAGTTATTTCAAGGGTTTCCTCTATATATTTTTCTATTCAACAGATATGTAAAGGGCCCAAATCAAGCTTCTTATTTTGAAGTATGAAGACTTTTCACAAAATGCTTTTGAGTAAAATGTAACTGTATATTCAACAGAAAAATCAAGTTGAGGGCTGACATAGAAATGTTCAAAACTGAGTATGCTCACAAATGCAAGAGCCAAGGTTCAGTTCTTGATATTATATGACTAAAGACAAAACTCTTACTTTTTTTTCTCTAACAAGATGAGATAATGGCTTCAAGGAGTCATTTTCAAAGGTACTTGTTTTTCTCTGCAAATTTCCTGTTGAAAAGTAACTAACTACCTCTTTATTATAAAGGTATCTAGGATGAAGATTATTAGTCAACTGTATACCCCAGGCCATGCTTTGAACCCTAAGGGCAGCATTCTCTTGCTATGAAATCATGAGTATCTCCTTGGAGGGAATTGCAATGATATTATTATAGTTGAAATTAATGTTTTCAAACAATAAGAGTTTTTTGGATTATTTTTTTGTATGGCCGTATGAGTTATGCTAGCCATGTATAAGAAAACTTCTATCACGTTACTCTATCTAACTCATAGCATCCTTCATATTATTGAACACATAAACCTTTTACAGAGCATCAGATTGGGGAAGAGCAGTGTGGTTTCAGAAGTGGTAGAGGATGTGTGGATCAGGTGTTTGCTTTGAAGAATGTATGTGAGAAATACTTAGAGAAGCAAATGGATTTGTATGTAGCATTTATGGATCTGGAGAAGGCATATGATAGAGTTGATAGAGATGCTCTGTGGAAGGTATTAAGAATATATGGTGTGGGAGGAAAGTTGTTAGAAGCAGTGAAAAGTTTTTATCGAGGATGTAAGGCATGTGTACGTGTAGGAAGAGAGGAAAGTGATTGGTTCTCAGTGAATGTAGGTTTGCGGCAGGGGGTGTGTGATGTCTCCATGGTTGTTTAATTTGTTTATGGATGGGGTTGTTAGGGAGGTGAATGCAAGAGTTTTGGAAAGAGGGGCAAGTATGAAGTCTGTTGTGGATGAGAGAGCTTGGGAAGTGAGTCAGTTGTTGTTCGCTGATGATACAGCGCTGATGTCTGATTCATGTGAGAAACTGCAGAAGCTGGTGACTGAGTTTGGTAAAGTGTGTGAAAGAAGAAAGTTAAGAGTAAATGTGAATAAGAGCAAGGTTATTAGGTACAGTAGGGTTGAGGGTCAAGTTAATTGGGAGGTAAGTTTGAATGGAGAAAAACTGGAGGAAGTAAAGTGTTTTAGATATCTGGGAGTGGATCTGGCAGCGGATGGAACCATGGAAGCGGAAGTGGATCATAGGGTGGGGGAGGGGGTGAAAATCCTGGGAGCCTTGAAGAATGTGTGGAAGTCGAGAACATTATCTCGGAAAGCAAAAATAGGTATGTTTGAAGGAATAGTGGTTCCAACAATGTTGTATGGTTGCGAGGCGTGGGCTATGGATAGAGTTGTGCGCAGGAGGATGGATGCGCTGGAAATGAGATGTTTAAGGACAATGTGTGGTGTGAGGTGGTTTGATCGAGTAAGTAACGTATGGGTAAGAGAGATGTGTGGAAATAAAAAGAGCGTGGTTGAGAGAGCAGAAGAGGGTGTTTTGAAATGGTTTGGGCACATGGAGAGAATGAGTGAGGAAAGATTGACCAAGAGGATATATGTGTCGGAGGTGGAGGGAACGAGGAGAAGTGGGAGACCAAATTGGTGGTGGAAAGATGGAGTGAAAAAGATTTTGTGTGATCGGGGCCTGAACATGCAGGAGGGTGAAAGGCCGGCAAGGAATAGAGTGAATTGGATCGATGTGGTATACTGGGGTTGACGTGCTGTCAGTGGATTGAATCAGGGCATGTGAAGTGTCTGAGGTAAACCATGGAAAGCTGTGTAGGTATGTATATTTGCGTGTGTGGACGTATGTATATACATGTGTATGGGGGTGGGTTGGGCCATTTCTTTCGTCTGTTTCCTTGCGCTACCTCGCAAATGCGGGAGACAGCGACAAAGCAAAAAAAAAAAATAAAATAAAATAAAAAATAAACCTTTTATTCTTTCCAGTAAGGCACATCTGAGATACAAAGCAAGATGATATGCATGAATGATGACTCTGAATGTGCAACTCATCAGAAGTTTCTAAAAGCAATTCACTGTCACAGAAGGCAATGAGTGGTCATGAAATGGTAGCCTCAGAAGGCAGGTGATGATAGATTTTGAAAGGAAATAAGAAGGAAACTTGGAGAGAGGAATAGAACAGCCAGATGGAGAAAATAGACAAAATATAAATGCATGAAAGTCCAGGCATGCAAAGGAATGATAAACAACAGAACAGTATAAGACACTGTTAAAGAGCATACTGAAGAGTAGAAATGGCACATTAGGGTTTTTATGACTTAAAGCTAAGGGTTGGTAAACAAAGAGAAGTAATGGGATTATCCCAAGAACAGTAAATAGTAAGTGTAATTACTTGTTTGTGTTTACCAAAGTGTCCAGTAAGGGAGAGGGAGTTTTATATTAATGAGGCTCCATCTTTTATAATCCTTTGAATTTTGTAGGCAGTCCGTATTCATGATTCTAACATGCTCTGATGTTTTAGTAGTACTTTTATACATCTTTTCTTGCACATTTGTGCTTACTTACTTTATCATGACCTTTGGATATTTTGTCTTTATACCTTTGCAGTAGTTGACTTTAACAATCTGCATGTTTCATTGTTAACTGAAGCATATGGATTGTCCCTGCAGTGTTATAAGTGAATATTTGTTTTGCTTCAACAGAATTCTCTGGAGGAGGATTATGCACTATTAATATTTACATAAAGTTCTTTCATACAGTTACACTTCCCATTATTTTTTTGTTTGAATGGGCCATCCATCAGTATTTCTTGATACTTGATATTATTCTTCACAAATAGGGCCAGTCTCCCTCCTTTTTTGTTTCCTCTTTTCCTCTCTGCTATCACGCATCCTTCTAGACACACTAGATCAGACCTTATCTCTTTAATAAGTTTTGTCTCCAGTGCCCCAACAATATCAGGTTTATTATCTTTAATTCAATCCATTTTCTGTATGTTAGTTTGCATTCATGTACATTATTTTCATCATAACATTCACATCACTTAATACTCCTGACCTCTCTGAGGAAGCAGTGAAGTTTTTCTGCTCTTTAACCACTTTCAATGTCTTCCATTGTTTTGCCTTCTGACAGTATTCCTTACATATTTATAATTTTTTTTTTCCTTTTACCATCTTTGATATGTACCCTATTGAATTCTTCCTTGTTGTCAGTGTATAGCCTTCTTAAGTACCTCTTGGCTTAAATTTCCGTACTGAGATTAATCATTACTGGTCATGCCCATATGTCTGCATTTATATCTACCAGTTCTGTGTTTCTCTTTTTTTATCATAAATTGCATTTGGCCTGTCTGTAGCCAATAGTAAGCTTTTTATTATTATTTCTTCCTTTGCCACCATTTCCTCTTTGGCTGAAATTTGGTGCTCATCTAAAAATCAACAGCTTACATGCCTCCCTCTTTACTAATGCTCTTAGTTTTGATGCAACCCACATGTCAGCTAAGTCTTGCAGTGTTGCTTCATCATCCTCAATGTCTTTGGTTTTTGTAAAGTTTCCAGTTTGCCAACATGCACTGATCATGAATACTTTGGACTTACATAAATCCTCCATAAGATCTTATACTTCCTATCTCAAACAGTGTATTTTGCCCCCCCCCCCCCTTGTCTCTCTCTCGGTCTCTCTCTCTCTCTCTCTCTCTCTCTCTCTCTCTCTCTATCTCTGTCTATCTATCTATCCATCTATCTATCTATCTATCTATCTATCTATCTGATATATGCACTTACTGTACAATATAACAGTTGAAAGCTGAAAAGCCCATGACATAAATTTCAGTACTACCACTTGTTACTTTTGCAGTCCTAAAAAGTAAGATCTCCATATGACCACCACCTATTCACCATATCTAAACAATTCAAACCATTTATAGTAGTTGTACTTCAGTTGTAATGGCCTTCTTGATGGATATTTTTGAGTCATGAATTGGGGATTACAACCATTGATCATGATATGAATACAGCTCAAAATGTACTCCGCACAAACACAATGGCAACATAAGGAGAGTTAAGGGTGGCACAGGCAAAACTGATGTCATGTTTATGTTATGGTTCAAAGTAGCTAGTTTGGCACCCAGTCCAAAATCAACATTGCAACTTCATGACTTTGATAACTTAAAGCAGAATTTCATATCTTAGAACACATCAATATTACCTAATTGATGGATGGAAATTAAAGCAAAACAACATTAGTCGGGGCAACATTATTTGGGGCCTCCTGTATACATCTCACTGATTCATATCAAGAGAAGCTTGCAGTTTTAGGGTATAATGCGCATGTAATGTATGGTGTAAGGCAGCATTTGATATGTTCACCAATAATCTCATATGTATCCGCCAGTTTTGTACGAAATATATTTATGGTAATAGCTAGATTAAGTTGCAGGTTGTACCTCTCTAATCCAGTGCTCTTTGGTCTGGCAACTCCTGTGGTCTGGCATGTTTTGAGTCCACCACCATTAGTTAGTAGTTTGTGGATCTGGCACCAGGGCAGCACTGTTGGAAGCACTGAAGCACCAAAACCTGTTTACATTGCAGCCGATCTAATTAACAATTCTGTTCATTTTTTATATTCTGCTGTTTTTAACCCTTCAGGATGTCGTCCAAGAGACCAAGAGGTGCAGAAGATGGTGCTAGTGCTAATAAGCATAAGCATAAATCATTGTCTATACTTGAAAAGGTGGAGTTAGTGAAAAAAATTACATAATGGTATTTCCATAAAGACTTCATGTGAATACTATGAGGTTGGAGCATCAACTGTGTAAGACTTAGAGGTCAGTTTCTGTTTTGTAGCATTTTTTGTGTTCCAGCAATTGCCATGTTCCAAGATTACCGGATTAAAGAGGTACAGCCTATATAACAGCAGAAGTAAAGAACTTACATCAGTGGAATTTCACAGATGTATATTAATACATCTGTGAAATTCTGTTATCCAAGACTTATACAATATAAGTTTATGCTCTGAGAATTTTGGGGAGAAACACCTGACCAGCCAAGACCTAGACAAGAAGAGTGTATGGTTGCGCTTCTGTCTGGGAGAGGGGTAAGTAAAACTACAGCTACCTAACCAAAGCACTGAACCTTGGCTTTTGACATTTATTTTTGTAAGATTCTCACTTAGCCAAGGAGATTCCTACAAAGTAGGAATCTTAGATATAATTCATATTATGATATTTAGTAGTGTACATGTCACTGGCATAGATTATCTTTCATTTTAATGGCTACTGGGTCCTAGAAATACACCAATACAAGTGAGATTTTATGTCTACATGATTTTTCACAAAATAAGGTGAAGTACATACAAAGGTATTTGTGACATACTATCTCTGGCTTATGAAATGGTGTATGCAGAGCCATTAGACTGACAAAAAATTCTGCAAGTTTGACCCACAAATATAATTTTGCTGGAGAATTTGAAATGCCTGGCAGTCATTTTGGAAGTACTGATGTGATCAAAAGGCCATGGGTAGTCTAACTAATCTGTATCATGCCAACTGCTGAAGGTTAAAGAGAACTGTGGTTTCAGAGAGTTATGTGAAAAGGATTTATTATGCACACAATGTCAAGACTAATTATTTCTTATATGGTAATTTGACAAGACATGATTTCCAGTTTTATATGGAATGTGTGAATTTGAATTTTTATTTTCTATGTTTGGTTAGATATTATGATTTATTTTCACATATTTACTTCAATATACCTTGGCCTACATTAAAGAAAATGCTTCACATGTATATGTTCCTATCAGGTTTATTTTATCATGACAAATTATTTTATGATATTTTTTTGGTCCGTACAAGTTCATGGGATAGTCTGTGAGCCATACCTATGGATGGTACTCTCTGGTTTCAGTACAGCTTGAGAATGGATATGTGCAAATTAGGCCATTGTTTGCTTGTTCCTGACACTACCTCGCTAAGGTGGAAGAAGTTGTGAAAAAATGAATGACAACATTTCCCAGGAATACACTTTTACCCTCTCAGTCTCCAGAAACAGAGAAATGGTAGAAGTTGTTAATAACCAGAAAACAGACCCCCAGGTTCATGTGATAATGGCCATTTATAATAAATATCAGAAAATACTGGGTATTTATACAGCTGCTTGGCATCAGTAATGTGGTTAAAGTTAATTTGATTTTACATATATGATAAACATTATAATTTTGGCAAGTGCCTAATGGTTTGAATGGTATGTAACTGACAGGCATCTGGAGGATGTGGTTTTATTCTTCTGAAAAGAAAATCTACAACTTTTCTAAGTAACACTGGTGCCATGTGGCTGTTTAGCTTTTTTTCTTTCTTGTGGTCTGTCCCATGAGCATGAGAGTTTCTCTTGGATATCTTTAGGAAAACTAGGGTTAGGACCATCCTGAGTATTTCCATTGAGAAGGTTCTTGTCTTCCCCACCCTTTGTCTATCACATAACTGTGATAGCCACAGCTTGCTTTTTTCAGATCTGGACTTTGCTGATTCAAAGACCTCCCACTCGCTCATGTCTGTGCAGCAACTCATAGAATCCTCTGGGACCCCTTACCATTAAGAAGTCTGCTACCAGTCCAACTTTTTCCATCTCATGTAGTAGTATCCTTTTTCTTTTTTTTATATTCATTATTTCATGTATTCCCCATATTCCATAATCCCCACATTTCATAGGAGGTACCTAAGGGGGTTGGGAGCAAGGGGCTGGAAACCCTCCCCTTCTGGTATTTCAGTTTCTGAAAGAGGAAGCACAAGGAATCAATCGGGAAGTGTTCCTCCTCCTTGAAGGTCTCAGACTGGGGTGTCTGAATGCGTGTGGATTTAACCAAGATAAGAAGAGAGGAGAGGTAGGTAGTATGTTTGAGGAAAGAAACTTGGATTTGCTAGCTCTTAGTGAAACAAAGCTCAAGGGTAAAGGGGAATAATTGTTTGGAAATGCCATGGGAGTAAAGTCAGATTGATGGGGGGACAAGAGCTAAGGAAGAAGTAGCACTACTCCTGAAGTATGATTTGTGGGAGTGTGTAATAGAGTGTAAGAAAGTAAATTCTAGATTGATGTGGGCAAAACTGAAAGTGGGTGGTGAGAGATGGGTGATTATTGATGCTTATGCACCTAGTCATGAGAAGAAAGATCATGAGAAGCAAGTGTTTTTGGGCAGTTGAGTGAGTGTGTCAACTGTTTTGGTGCATGAGACCAGGTATTAGTGATAGGTGATTTAAATGTGAAGATAAGTACTGTGGCAGTTGAGGGTATAATTAGCGCACATAGGGTATTCAGTGTTGTGAATGGAAATGGAGAAGAGCTTGTGGCGTTGCCTGCTGAAATTAGACTAAAGATTGGAGATACCTGATTTAAAAAGAGAGATATACACAAGTATATGTAAGTGCGTAGTAGATATGGTCAATGAGCATTATTGGATTACATATTAATTGATAGGCATGTGAAAGAGAGACTTTTGGATATAAATTTGCTGAGAGGAGCAGCTGGTGGGATATCCAATCACTACCTTGTGTAGGTGAGAGTGAAGCTTTGTAGAGGTTTTCAGAAAAGAGGAGACAGTGTCAAGGAGAAGAGGGTATTGAGAGTGAAGGAGCTTGGAAAGTAGATGTGTGTAAAGAAGTACCAGGAAAGATTGAGTGTGAAATGGCAAAAAGTGAGAGCAAATGAAATGGAGGGAGTGGGTGAGGAATAGGAGGTATTTAGGGAAGCAATGATGGCATGTGCAAGAGATGCATATGGTATGTGAAACGTGGGAGGTTGGCAGATTAAAAAGGGTAGTGAATGGTGTAATGAAGAAGTGAAGTTGCTTGTGAAAGAGAAATGAGAGACATTTGGGAGGTACTTACAAGAAAAGAGTGCAAGTGATTGGGAGATGTATAAGAGAAAAAGGCAGGAGGTCAAGAGGAAGGTGCAGGGGTTGAAAAAGAGTGCAAATGAGAGTTAGGTTGAGAGAGTATAGTTAAAGTTTAGGGAGAATAAAAAGATATTTTGGAAGGAGATGAATAATGTGCAAAAGACATGAGAACAAATGGGGACATTGGTTTAGTGAGCAAAAGGTGAGGTGATAACAGGTAGTGATGGAGTAAGGAGGAGATGGAGTGAGTATTTTAAAGGATTGTTAAATGTGTTTGATGATAGAGTGGCACATGTAGGGTGTTTGAGCTGGGATGGTATGTGAAGTGAGAAAATCAGGGGGAGTAGTTTGGTAAAAAGAGAAGAGGTAGTGAAAGCCTTGCGGAAGATGAAATCTGGCAGGGCAGTGGGAGTGGATGGTATTGCAGTTGAATATATTAAGAAAGGGGTGACTGTGTTGTTTGTTGATTGGTTGGTAAGGATATTCAGCATGGTGAATGTTCAAACTAGAGAGGCATAAGTTTTTTAGTATACATGAAAAATCATTTGGGAGGACATTGATTGAGAGGATGAAGGCATATACAGAGCATCAGAATGGGGAGGAGCATTGTTGTTTCAGAAGTTGTAGAGGATGTGTGGATCAGGTGTTTTCTTTGAAAAATATGTGTGAGAAATACCTAGAAGAATGATGGATTTGTAAGTGGCATTTATGAATATGGAGAAGGCATAGATAGGGTTGACAGAAATGCATTATGGAAGGTCTTAAGAATATATGGTGTGGGAGGTAAGCTACTAGAAGCAGTTAGAACTTTTTATCAAAGGTGTAATAGGAAGAGAGAAGTGATTGGTTCACAGTGAAGGTCGGTTTGTAGCAAGGGTGAGTGATGTCACCATTGTTGTTTAATTACTTTATGGATTGGGTGGTGAGGGAGGTATATGCAAGAGTTTTGAAGAGAGGGGTGAGTATGCAGTCTGTTGGGAAGAGAGGGCCTGAGAAATGAGTCAGTTGTTCTTTGCTAATGATACAGTACTGGTGACTGATTTGAGTCAGAAACTGCAGAAGTTGGTGACTGAGACTGGAAGAGTATGTGAGAGGAAAAAGTTCAGAGTAACTGTGAATAAAAGCAAGATTATTAGGTTCATCAAGGTTTAGGGAAAAGATCGTTGGGATGTAAGTTTGAATGGATAATAGCTAGAGGAAGTGAAATGTTTTAGATATCTGGGAAAGGAAATGGCAGCAAATGGAACTATGGAAGTTTAAGTGAGTCATAGGGTAGGGGAGGGGGTGAAGGTTCTGGGAGTGATGAAGAATGGTGGAAAGAGAGAACATTATCTCAGAGAGCAAAAATGGGTATTTTTGAAGGAATAGTATTTCCAACAATATTGTATGGTTGCAAGGCATGGACTATAGATATGGTTGTGCAGAGGAGGGTGGACAATATATAGTGTGAAAAGGTTTTACCAAGGATGTAAAGCATGTGTACGAGAGGGAAGAGAGGTAGGAAATGATTGGTTCCCAGTGAATGCTGTTTTGCGGCAGGGGTGCATGATGTCTCCATGGTTGTTCAGTTTGTTTATGAATGGGGTTGTTAGGGAGGTGAATGCAAGAGTTTTGGAGAAAGGGGCAAGTATGCAGTCTGTTGTAGATTAGAGGGCTTAGAAATTGAGTCAGTCGTTGTTCACTGATGATACAGCACTGGTGACTGATTCGAGTAAGAAACTGCAGAAGTTGTTGACTGAGTTTGGTAAAATGTGTGAAAGGATAAAGTTGAGAGTAAATGTGAATAAAACCACCTCACAACACCTGTTATCCTTGAACATTCTATTTCCAATACATCCACCCTTCTCCACATAGCTTTATCTACTGCCCATGCCTTGCATCCATACAGTATTGTTTAAACCACTATACCCTGAAATATACCCATTTTTGTCCTCCCTGTACCTTCATCCCCTCACCCTTTCTGTGACCCACTTCTGCTTCAGTGGTTCCTTTTGCTGCCATATCCACTCCCAGGTATGTAAAACACTTCAATTCACCAGATATGCTTTTTAACAAGGTCTAAACTCTGATTTTCCTGGAGATATCCTAGAGAATCTCTCTTGCTCATCAGACACTACATCAAAGAAAGTTATTTTTTCAATGTTGAAACCTTCATTTTAGTGCAAAAAGTGCATTTTTTATATCATGCTCAACAGAACTTTGCTTAAGCAATGATGACCTGAAAGTGTTAATATCCAGTTACCCACTATACCATGGTGGCCCAATGCTCAATGAGTAAACTATTACAGTAGTTTCTATTTTTCAGTTATTAAGGACTAATCTTTTATTTGAAAGTGATTTAAGATAATAACTTTGATTAAGAGAGCTTCCAACAAATAATTTTTCCAAAACCATGTGCTCACTGTATGTTACTTTCTGTTACCTGTTTTTTGCTCAAAACCATTTTTCATTTTGTATTTAAGATTGCATGTAACATTTAATGTAATACCTAAAGCATAAGAGAGCATATGCAAAGCACTCTGTATGCTTCAATGCCATCCATGTCATATTAATTAAGGATTACTTTTATCTGATAAGTTGATTTCAGAAAGATATGAAATAAGAAGTCTCTTTCTGAAAACTGGAATAAATAAATGAATAATGTTGTGAATGGTTATTTTATTTTTCCTATAACGTTCTTTGCCAGTTTATGTAGATCACAGATCCACCTTGATATTAGTTTTCTATCTCTTAATACTTTCTAGATATATTAGCCAATTGGTCCATTTAGTTCATTTGCGGTATTTCCTTTTTTTCTCCACACATTTCTTTGTTGTGTTTTTGTCAAACACATGTACAATAATTGCATCATGGTTTTTTTCATAACGAAATCTCAAGCACATACTTGAACAAACTGTTTCACTTTTACAACATCATTATTTCTAGATCAAAAGGATATTAAGTTTGAGTAATTTTGAAATATTTTTTTTGTTGCTTTTTGTGTTAACTCTATCATGCCTCAGTGTAGACATTCTTGATTATAAGGGATAAATTACTGAATTATCAAAGTGATACACCACAGAGTCAGCTCAAACACCTTTTATTTAACACATATTTGTAACTGTGGAAGATGTTTTGTAAGTTTAAATGGATGTGTACTGGTCCAACTTGTGATCTTGTTCTGATCTAGAACTGTCATACAGTGACCTGAGGTGGGTTGTCAGTGATAGCCTGAAAAGTATATTGAAATTTCAAATTGGGCTGTAAAACTAAAATGAATCTCAAGATTTTATTAAATTTTACATAAATTTTTTTGGCTGAAGTTGAAATCCTAAAGTTACTGGGAAAGAGCCAAGGAGTGGCATCACTGGCAAGGCTAAGTGCTGGTCTTGGACCCATAACAACTTGTCCTTGTATCAAACATGAATAAATCATGAATGGCTCTGGCAATGAGCGGCCAGTGCCAAGCAAACCTTACTGGGAACTTTGGAAGAGCTTTACTTTTGCAATGGAAGCCATGTTAGCAGAAAAAAATTAATCCAACAATTTTGGTGCTTGTGAATTTTAAGCACTGGGGCACATGTCCTCTCCCAGCAAAATAAAAAAAAAATCCCATTGGTTAGGACTATACAATATGAGTTTAAAAAAGTAAATATATGTGTACTTTTGAATCAATGTTGATTAAATAAGCTTGGCATGCTGATAGGATCCCTGAAGCCTTGGTCTCTAAGTTGGACTGCCTCCATTCCTGCAGTTTCACTCTTGCCACCTTCTACTCACCTTGTACTTCACCTTTTTCCAACTGCATGAACAATATTTCAAACCGTTTTCCAATCATATCTGCACATCTTCGATTTCTATAGATAGATTTCATGGGGACCGTGAGCTTTATTTGGGTCAAAACCTCGTAGTTTTCCGTTAATGCTCTCTATGACCCCATACTACCATACAGGTGTTGAGGCACTAGCTTCTTCCACTGTGAAAACTAAAACCTGTTATGCAGTTCCTTGCAAAACATGAACCCGTAATGCTGTTCCTCTCAAAACTTGGACCAGTTATGCCGATCCTTGTAAAACTTGAACCTGTTATGCAATTCCTTGCAAAACATGAAACATGCAGTTTCTTACATAACCTTTCATCATCATAAGCCAAATCTTACCTTTGAATTAGACTAAATAGCCACTCTGATATTTTACTCCTGATGGATTTAGAGGAAAGTTTTGGAATTTTGCCTGACCTATCCACAATATATTTTCCTTGTGTCTTTGTTCCTCATTTAAACTGCTACGCTAGTTTCATCCTATCCTGTACTGTACATGAGGTGTAATAAGCAAATTAAGTACTACATAGGTACTGTCTTCAAATTCCACTTGGCGAGGACGCTATATCACGATGAATTTAATGTTTCGTCCCACATCAGACCATGTTGGAGATTGAATCCAAAACTAAACACACCAATTGCAAGGACGATATAGGCACATAAAGGTCACACATAGGAATGTAGTAAACTTTATTTAGATCCTGTATTTTGCAAAGAACAATAGTAATCACCTCTCAACCAGAGAAAAGTACCTTATCCACATTGCCCTTCAAATTCATACACACTTGTCAGGAAGACTGGAATAGATATATTTCAAGATAGATAGATGGCTTGGGAATGGCAAGCCCTGAAGATGAGATGGTATTTTTTGTATTATCCCATGGCCTGATTTTTTTGGGGGGAAGGAAGGGGGTGGGGGGAACTATGGGTCATACTCTCACTAAATCATCAATATTTTTTATGATGTCCAATGTTGGTGGGTCATGAGCTACTATTTAGTCATTCTGATTTTTATAAACTCAAATTCTAGAGGATATGATGCAGATATACTTCTCCATTTGCAGTAACACATCTCTGGAAAGCATATGAAATTGGTAAAGATTACCAGGAACTTGGAAATGTTTGTATAATTTTGTCTAGAAATATGTACTGTCTTCAGTATGTTTTTTTTTATTACATTTTTCAAAGATATACAAAGTGAGAGGAGAAAGAATATTTTGACTTCCCCAAGATGACAAAGATTACAACATTGGTAAGATGTTCTTTTGTGTTTTAGTCATTTTTTAGATATGATTTGTCCATATCTAATGCACTTATTAGTTGTCTTGTACATAGGTTTATTTTTCCATGACACTCGATGTCTTTGCCTTACATGTTTTTTATGTTGAAGGCCCCAGTCACAGACAAAAGTCCACATCAAGGCTGGACCCCAATTGAAATATAGAGAGAATTATGAAACAGAGAAAAAAGTCAAGGGAAAGTACTTACAAATTCTTAAGGATGTGAAAGACCTTTCTTTTGAATTGTGCCAGGTTACAGGTAATGGGAAAGACATGAGGAGGTAAAAAGTTCCAAAACTTAGACATGTAGGGAAAGAAGTAAGTTTCAAAATGGCCCACCCTTTAGTTGCTCATGGCCACATAATGATCATGTGATGCAGCAGCTTGTCGAGTATTGTGTGGTCTAGCTAGTGGTGGGAGCACACAAGCAGCCAGGTCTCGACAGCAAAAACCAAAGTAATACTTATAGAAAAGGGGAAGTGAATCAACATTGCAGCATAGGGGAAGGTGGTCAAGTTTGGAAGCTAGCCTGGGACAGTTTATAAGTTGGACAGCTTTTGACTCAACTCTGTAACATAAGGATACAGAGCTTAAACCACCCCAAATGTGAGAGCGGCACTCCATACAAGGACTACTAATCAATCCCTTTTATAAACGGAGCAACTATTCAGAGGTTTAAACATCTAAACGGGACAACCATTTCTTAGAGGCAGACTTAGCTATTCCTGTAATGTGGGGTTTCCAAAGAAGAGTGGATGTTACAGTAATGCCAAGTATGTTCACTGAGTCAAGAGGTGGAATTACAGAACCATCAAAGGAGAGACGAGAGTTGTGAGGAGTTTTTGATAGAGAGATGGATAGAAAATGGGTCTACGAGGCATTAAGCTTAATAAGATTTTGTGTGCCCCACTGAGTTATCCTGTCCAAGTCTGAGTTTATTGAGGAAGTTGTGTCAAAACGAGATGCAGATTGAGAAAGAGGGAGCAGAATTGAAGGATGTGGATGTATGCAGTGTTGAGTCATCAGCATATGAGTGCATTGAATTATCTGTAGAGGAGAATAAATAGTTGAAAAAAAAAAGTAGGGGACGGGACAGAACCTTGAGAGACACCACTGTTGATTGAGAAAAGGGGAGAGGCTGATTCATCAGCAACCACAGAGACAGATTGGCCAGAGAGGAAGCTAGATATGAAGGAGCAAAGTGAGGGAGGGAAAACAAAAGAGGGGAGCTTAGAGATGAGACCGCAATGCCACACCCTGTCAAAAGCCTTAGACATGTCAAGGGCAATCACACATTACTCCCCAATCTTTCAGAGATGATGACCAGACATTAGTAAGATAAGAAGGAATACCACCGTTGGATCTCGTCTTATGGAAGTCGTACTGGCGATCAGAAAGGAGACTGATTCTCGGTGTTTAAGGATATGGGCAGTGATAAAAGCTTAATGAGAGAAGGAGAGTGTCCAAGGCCAATGTTCCTAATCCCTTGTCTGAATGGCCTCTGAATAGGAACACTTGAACCATGGAGGAAGAGGGGATAAATGCTTCCATTCCTGCAAGAATAACCTCTGCAATGCGTTTGGCAGAGACAGAAGCATCATTACATGAGAGACAGTAATTTACCCAAGGAAAGACAGATAAGAAACGACGTACGTTATTTCAGTCATCTTTGTTCAGGTGCCAGTATTTACACTTAGAATTCTAGGGGCTGCTGGAGGGGAGTTGCCTTTAGAATATATATATATATATATATATATATATATATATATATATATATATATATATATATATATATATATAGTTTCTTTTAAACTATTTGCCATTTCCCGCGTTAGCGAGGTAGCGTTAAGAACAGAGGACTGGACCTTTTTTGGAATATCCTCACCTGGCCCCCTCTGTTCCTTCTTTTGGAAATTTTATATATATATATATATATATATATATATATATATATATATATATATATATATATATATATATATATATATATATACCTCGCAAACGCGGGAGACAGCGACAAAGTATAATGAAAAAAAATATATATATATATATTTACGAGAGTGTGATCAGATGAAGCAATTGGGGGCGAATTGTGTATTTACAGCGGGATGGACTAGAGGTGAAAAAGGAAATGCAGGATATTCAGAGAGTGGTCACAGCGGTCAAGTATATGGGTAGGGTGGGAGATACCTTGCTCTAAATGATCGAGAATGTGAGGGCTTTCATCCCTCCACTATTCGTAGGGGAGGAATTCAACCATTCCCTATGGTGAACGTTGAAATTTCCGAGGCAGAGAATCTCAGCTTGCGGGTGAAAGGATGTCACGGTTTCATGGCAGAAGTTTAGATAGTCGGAGGATATAGAAATTGGTTGAATTAGGAGAGTAATAGGAAAAACAGAGGAAAAGTTTGGTCGTACAGCGACAGACTTTAAGCCATATAACATCAAAGTTTGGAGACTCAAGGTCCTTGATGCGTGCAACAGGAATGTTTACGTTGGCATAAGCACCACCTTTGAACCAGAATCGTAAGTGGTTGTTGTTATATATGAAAAAAAGGAACTAGCGAAAACATTAGACAACTGTTAGGAGAGGTACTAGAGAGATGGTGTTCCACTGAGCAGAAGTTACTAAAGAGAACACGAATGTTGGTCTAATGAACAGAAAAATAGGAAGGTCTTTATAGAGAGAAAAAGGCACTGTGGGAAGGGCTGGTACTACTTCTGCCAGAGCAATCCCTCTCATTGGCAGTCAAGTCAGGCAGAAACCTCCGGAGTCCGGTATTCAGAAAATTTAATATCCACTCTGTTGTGGTAGATACTTCGTGTTCTATAAAAAAAAAAAGTATCTTCAAAAGATATAACATGCTTTCATTGTAATTCATTATATATGACAGGGAATCATGTTTGGTGTTAAAATTTCCCGTGATTAAGGCATCCTTAACCAGAAGCTAAGACAGTGACAAGGTCTACATATTTTGATTTGTCATATCTGTGACATTCAATGGGACGTGCATAATGAATTGACAAAAGTAATCCTGTACATATATATACATATACACTTGAGGAAAGTGTTATAAGCGCCATCTTGTGTCTGGATTTGGAATTAATAACATTGCCATGTGTCGCCAGCCTGAGCAGACTATATAATCCTTGTTACTGTGTCTTGGTAGTTAGATGGCGGATGGCCTTAGTAACGGTAAGAATACAGATTATAGAGGGAATTCTAGTCGCACCTCTGGTACTATCCCTGGAGTGGCATTTCGATCAATTCATCCACAAGAATTGCTGTGATTCACTGGAAATAAAGAATTGGTAAGTTACGATATCTGAATAGTGGTGATGAGGCGAGGGGTAGTGTCCGGACGGTGTGGGAGCCCGCTGCCTAATTTAGCAGTCACTTTGGCCCATGTAAACCTACCTTAAACTTCGTAAAATACATTACTACGATGCTGTACTGCCACCAGATGAATTGTAGGTTTTGATATAGTGTGAGAGTACTGAAATACGTAATTTAAGGCTATAAGGCAAAATGCACGGATTAAGGAAGCTAGAAAGGAAAGGAGTCTTCATCTTTCCAAGATCAGGAATTGGTAAAGGCCTGAGTTTGGGCTTTTTCACTTTTTTGTTATGATACAAAGAAATTGGAGTTGAAATGCAGCGACATCAGTGATGTGGCTGTTTAACGGCAGTACAGCAATAACCTAGATGTAGAAGAAACGTATAAAATTGTACTTACAATTAACTGCAATTATTTAGATAAGTGGTGGGGGGTTGGGAGGCCTATGAAGATCAGGGAAAATGTAGGTGCAGTTAATGCAGAAGTAGGTTGAAAACCCCTTAGAAAAAGAAATTGGACCGCAGAATCTCACTAAACTTATTAGCAGATTTTAATTATTCTTTTGATTTGATAAAATATATTGGACTCATGAAATACCTAATGGGCCAACTTTCAGAAACCATAAACTGTGCTGATGACTCGCTGGGTGAGTGGTAGTTCTGCTGCCCAGTCTCCAAACTTTGACACAGGTCATGTAATACATAGGGCATTACCAAATTAAGACTGCTACGTATCTGCTATAAATGTGTGCTTATAGGAGAAGATAGTGTGGGTTGCTAAGTGAAGATAGCATGGACACCTGCAGGGAGGTGGGCACCTGTCCCCAAGGGAAAATAAGATTGTATATGTGAACACTATTTTTGTATGATGGGTTGAGAGTTTTTACAATCATGTTGCCCCCATCTCTTACACTTGTGTATATATGGAAGTGAGTCATAGGGTGGAGGAGGGGGTGAAGGTTCTGGAAGCAATGAAGAATGTGTAGAAAAAGAGAACATTATCTCTGAGAGCAAAAATGGGTATGTTTGAAGGAATATTAGTTCCAACAATATTACATGGTTGCATGTGTTGGAAATGAAATGTTTGAGGACACTATGTGGTGTGAGATGGCTTGATTAAGTAATGAAAGGTTGAGAGATATGTGTGGTAATAAAAGAAGTGTGGTTGAGAGAGCAGAAGAGGCTGTGTTGAAATGGTTCGGACATAAGGAGAGAAAAAGTGAGAAAAGGTTGACAAAGAGGATATATGTGTCAGAGGTGGAGGGAACAAGGAGAAGCAGGAGACCAAACTGGAGGTGGAAGGATGTAGTGAAAAAGATTTTGAGCGATCAGGGCCTGAATATTCAGGAGGGTGAAAGATGTGCAAGGGATAGAATAAATTGGAACGATGTGGTATACTGAGATCGATGTGCTGTTAAGGGGCTATACCAAGGCATGTGAAGCGTCCAGGGTAAACTATAGATGTGGAGCCTGGTTATGGACAGGGATTTGTGGTTTCGATGCTTTACACATGACAGCTAGAGAATGGATGTGAGAGGTGTGGCATTTCTTTGTTTATGGTGCTACCTTCCTAATGAGGGACATAGCAGGCAGGTATTAAGGAAAAAAATAGAAAAGATGGTAAATGGGAGTTGGGGTGAGAGAGTCATTAAGCTTTAGGGAGAATAAAAGGATGTTTTGGAAGGAGGTAAATAACTTGCTTAAGACAAGAGAACAAATGGGAACATCGGTGAAGGGGGCAAGTGTGGAAGTAATAATAGGTAGTGATGAAGTAAGGAGTGGAGTGAGTATTTTGAAGGTTTGTTGAATGTGTTTGATGATAGAGTGGCAGTTTGCATTGCTTTGAAAGTCTTTCCATTGATTTTGGCACAACCCCTTATAGATGTTCTCATGGACACTCATGGAAGCTGGGTGTTTGTAGGTTCTGTTGATTTCATCAATTGTTTCACCTACTTTTACCTTGATAAACCTAAAGTTTTCCAGAACCTCATCTCTTTCCGTGATTATTTAGTCTTTTTGGATATAAAAATGATGCTCACGGTAAGATAGCAATGGTTTAAATCGCATTCATTAAGTGTAAGGAGTCTGTTCATATTTGCGTCTCAAATCCATAAGTTTCATTCTATGATTAACCAAAGCTTGCTCATCAACAAATTCTTGAGTATTTTGTTTAGCACGGAAAGTTTGGAATCTTGGCCATTTTTATTTCCATTTTGCATGCTTGTTTGTTTGGAGTCTAGTTTTACTTTAGAGCAAAAATGTGAACTCAGCTTGTACAGCTTACAACCCTCCAGGAAATCCTCTTGTGATTCCGTGGGATGTTGTGATGCACTGTTGAGGAACACTAGCATTGAGAATGGAAGCTTTGAAGCATAATTGGGTGCATTGTCATTTTTTCTTTACAAAATATGATGATGGTGGGAGTAAAAGTCTAATGTTACGGATTTTTTAATAACTTTGAATAGTGGGTTACGGTATTGTTCTGCAGTGCTTGTGCAATGTTTAGAAAATATGTATATTTATTGACAGCTGAGTTTGACTTGGAGCTTTAAAGGAGGTCATAGTGTTATATCAGGGAAAGTATGGGGTTATTTGGTAATGTATAGCATCTGTGTGTGTGTGTGTGTGTGTGTGTGTGTGACATGCTGAACCAGGACATACGAAGCATTCAACTCAATAATTGAATATTTTGTGGGGCTTTTCTGAATGGCAGGCTATAATTTCAGTGTAGATTACATAACAGCTGTTGAGTGGGTTTATACAAATGAGGTCATTGTATCTGGTACCACCTTGCTTATACAGGAGCAGCAGTTAGTCATAAGAAAGGTATGCATATGGTGTGTGTGTGTGTGTATGTATTTCGGTGAAAAGTCATGAAAATTGCATTTACTGTAAGTAGAGAAACTCTTAGTGAATTTGTTCAAAGTTGTATTTTGAAGGAGACATCTTTGCTGCTGCTGGCCTAACTCTTATGATTAGATTATTCAAATGAACATTTTTTTTAAATGGGTTCCTCAAATTTAATACTTGGTCCAAGTATTTTTATTGTTGAAGATCTCTTCTTGATTCATTATAGATCACAGAGCTACATGTAGACTCATGGTCTAGGGTAAAAGTTTCTTTTCTTGGGTATGGAGGAGAGAATCCAGATATATATGCAAAAACACTTTATATATTATGCAGAGTGAAGGTGAAAAATGACTAGGTATTTTTGTAATAGTTGTTATATTTTGGATGGGTAATAGTTGAAAGTACTGTACTAAAATGATTTTATTTTGTGACTTTCAGATTGTTTTGGAGTGTAATGCAGTCCCTTGGCATCTTGCATTCTGCATGTGGATAAAGGCCACACTTGTCTCTAATGAGCATCATGTATGATGATTGAATATGACTTTATATTGGAAAATGGTAGATCATGAAAAGTGTGATGCTCGAGAGTGAATATCCCTCACTTGAGGAAATGGCTTTTATTGATGACTGAGAAAGCCTATAAGTGCTGTACATCACATTACTTTTGTGAATTACTGTTGTTATTTCTTGCCATTTTCCTGGCACATTTTAACCAGAATAGCATGAAGTAGCTAATGATTCATTAATGAAAATGGAATAGATGAACTAGTAACAGATTCTTGGATTGAGACTAATTCAAATACCTTTGTACAGTGAAGAACAAAGAATCCCCTCTAGCTTGTAATGTTTTACCTGAATGAAATATTACTGATAGTTATGAATGTGAAACAGAAGTTTGTTTGTGTCCATGATGATATGCACCCTTTGGCTAGTAGTAAGGTCCAGAAAAAAGTTGATAGTAAGACAGTTGAAAATTACGTACTGAATGAAACTGTATCTGTAAGTTGTGCAAGAATGCAAGTAAGGCCTGTAGGATGTGGAAGCAAAGAAATTGTTCCAAGTAAATGTGCCATTAGATGGAAACCCCCAAAATGTGGGACAAGAGAGGGGTCTTTGAGTTCTATGGACTGTGTTGATTTTGAAAAAAGAATTAAGGGAGTCAACATTGTTGGACTTGAGAATAAAGTTTTGCTTGTTAAGGTCATGAAAGATGGAACAGAATCTGAGACTATGGAAGGAAAGCCTTTACCAAAATTTCACAGAAAACAGAGTTCATTTGCACGATGCAGGCACAGTTTAGGTAAACTACCTACTTCAAGTATTAAAAGGGAAGATAGACACACTGATGATTGTAAATTGGGAAAGAGGGAATCAGACTTTGCATCAGAAACGATACATTCCTCTGTTTGTAGGGTAAGTCTAGCTCTTGAAAAGAAACCTGTTCAACTTGAGGGTCATGAAAGAAGTGGTCATGGACCAGACAGTGTACAGAAAAAAGTTGCTGAAGTTTCAAATATTTCTAAGGACTTGCCTTTGAACATATACAAGTGTAGTTCAGAAGATGCATCTTTGTATGTTACTTCTTTGAGGAACAGTATCACTGAAATTCATGAAGATGCTAGTAAGTCATTTAGAAACAGTGGGACAAGTGAAAATAGTTCTAAAGCCAAACATGCACTTGTCATCCCTGTATCAAAAAGAAATGTGATATCAGGAAATGTCTGTCGTGTTGACATAGGAAAAGCAGTTCCGCTCCCATCCCAAAAGGTGTTTAATTTGTCACAATATTTGTCAGAGAAAGCAAATATTCATGTTGAGTGTGTGGAAAAAGCAGTAAATGAAACTTACAAGGTTAAATGTCTAGAAGATGGCCGCTGTAGCATTAAGAAAATAGGTGAACAACCAAAATTACCGAAATCCTTTGGGAAAGAAATTGTCTTGGAAGGGCGTAAAATAGATAGCAGTACACATGAAACCTTGCCTATGTTAAGTGTGTCAGGTAGTGAACCTTTCAAGGACCTGTGTCTTTATACTTCAGATATAAACAGTGTTCTCGTTGATGATCTGTTAACTTATGAATACTGCATGAGTGAAAAAGGTAGTGATCTTTTCAAGGACTGTTCTGTGCCAGTATCAGATATGAATGATGTTCATGTAGACAGTCTTTCGGGTGGTATCTACCATCATAAACACAGAGATAACCCTCTTCCGAAAGTCTTTGATGCAGAATGTTGCACTGATCAACAGGGAACAGAAAAGTCTGTATTTTCAGCCAGCAATGCCACCAATAGAGGGGTGCAGCAAAACCTGTTCAGACCTATAATAGATTCTGCAAATCATTTATCCTTTAGGTCACCACCCAGTTCTATGCCAGATATGAAAGATTCAAATTGGAAGGATACTGAAAAATCTTCAGTCTTTCCAGAGTTGTTTTCTAAATTATATGACCAATTTGAACCTGCAAAACATAAAACTACTGAATTTATGCCTGAGGGCTTCTCACCCCAAACAGGACCAAACAATATAAAAGCTGTGTATTTAAATCAGTGTAGCTCTGTTGATGTGAGCTCCTTTCAGAGTACAGATGATCTTGTCTTAAAACGCTTAATAAAACCCATTGAAGATAATATAGACGGTATGGTTACTCACAATGAATTGTCTCAGGTAGTAGGAACAACTGAAGGACTTAGTGTATCGTGCAACAGTATGACAGGAAGTAAAGAAGACAATGTTCTCTCTAATGTTATACCTGATAATCCACATTTTGAGCCATTTAACCTTAAAGTAGCTGTTACAGTCCAAGGTCAGGAAAATGAAAAGCCAGTGCTTAGGAATTGTGAAGCTTTATCACCAAGAGATCCTTTTGATGAAATTGGTCCATCACATATCCCAGTTAGTGATGTTGTATGGACTCTGCAGACACCAAAACCATCTGTTGCTCCTCTCATTACATCAGTCTCAGATAACTGGGAAAGTTTTATAAATAAGTTACCTGCTACTGGTAAAGAAAAAGGAAAATACTGCAATTCATCATATGTACTAAGTTCTGAAAGTAACCCTTCAGTTTACAATGAAATCACAAAAAATTGTGAAAATGGGGTTAGAAATAGTGACATACTGGAGACCATCAATGAAAAAGTTGATGCAGATTATAGTAATCAAAGCAATTTTTCTGCACGTAGATGTAAAGTTGATGATTCAGGTCTTCCAGCAAGTATATTAGAATTGAATGAGGAAGTTAGAACTGCAAAAGAATTCACTAAAAGTTCATGCCAAGAAAATCCATTTGGGTTGGAAAAGAATGAAATGAACAGATGCTTATATTCTGAGCTTCCTAGTAACTTGAATAACCCTAATATTTCTGAAATGTTAGTTGTAACTGGGCCACTATCAGGGAGTTATTCCAGTGGAAACTTTGGACAAACAAACGTGTCCCCAGTAAATGACTTTAATGAAATAGATTCTGTTTTTGATGACATACCTTGTTTACCTGATATTAGTACCACGTTAACATGTGGATTTAGTCATGAAGTGGCTGATGATGCACACAGCCATCAGTCAGCACATGTGAATCTGCAGAGCTTTAATTCGGGTGTTAATACCAATGAGACGTGGAGCAGTTTAGGGATAGCACCTCTCAGCTTTAACCAAAGTGTGACAGAGCAACCTTTTGGTTCAGATATGAGTAATGCTAATGATTTTGATAACTTGCTAGATTCCTTTTTGCAAGAGGTAGATCAAGGATGTATAGATTCTGATCCCAGTAAACAAGTGTGTTTTTATTCAAAGAATGAGGAAAATCAGAATTCAAGTAAAAATGTATTACACAATTCATTGTTGACCAGCATGAAAATTGGAAGTAAGTTTGAGGAATTAATAGATGATATATTTAAAGATTTGGGAGATAAGTCTCCTCCACAAATTCTTAATAGTGACTCTGTGGAATTTCCTCAGGAGCATTCAGTGAGACATCAGAAGGAGAAAGATGTATCTCTTGAAGTAGTCCAGTCTTTGCCATTACCAGCACCAGGTAATGTTAAGAAAGATTTTTCTGATGATCAAATAAAGAATGATGCATGTAGAAGAGTTGCAAGAACTGTATCTTTTAAGATGCGACCAGCAACTAGGCCTGTCAAATGTGTGGTTCGTGGGCAGGTAGTTGAGCATGAATTGCAGAAACAACCTAGACCACTCCGATTTATTCTAGGTAAAGACAGGAGACTGCAGAACCAGGATGGATCAACTTCTTGGCCTCAGAGGGAGGAGTTCAATCCTAACCAGTTTAGTATCCCACGAGAAAGAAATGCTATTGGTCTTAAAGATAAAAAACAGATTGAAAATGGTATCTCCAAGAATTCAACAACAAATTCCAACCCTAATGTCATTCCTGCTACGTCTGTAGGTATGGGGAATGTGGCAACAACAGTTACCCACTTTAATGTTCCTGGTGGTGTATATGAAGACACTAGATTTGTTTTGCCTGTTGGGAAGACAGGCGTTAGTATCTCTATCCCAGCAAGTGCACCAACAAACATTACATCTTTCTTTCCACCACCTGACCCAGTAAGCAGTGAGTCATCAGCAACTAATACTATACCCAATCATCCATGTGTGAAACCTAGTTATAATGAAAATCAAGTAATTAATGTCACATCTTCAGTCAA
The DNA here is from genome assembly GCF_036320965.1 of Panulirus ornatus. NCBI lineage: Eukaryota > Metazoa > Arthropoda > Malacostraca > Decapoda > Palinuridae > Panulirus > Panulirus ornatus. The sequence continues at coordinate 4,029,913 of NC_092289.1, read as the reverse complement.
ATCCCACACTCCTGTGTTATCAAATCCTCCTCAGCAGGGAAAATCTGTGTTGCAGTCTGAAGATGCAAGTCAGATCATAATTCCCAACACAGTCATCACAGTTGGAGGAACAGGCCAGGAAATGTATCAGGTGTCTCTCCCACAAACTACGCCCTTAGAATCACTATACATGATGGTTCCAAGTAGTTCTAGTGTACAGTCTGATTCAGGAGCAAGTACACCTTCACTGCTATCCAACATATTGCCTCAACATACATCTGAACAGGTATATAACAGTAATGCTGTAATGTCTAATCTGGTCAGCCGTTGTGCCAAGCCACAGGTACCCACAAAGCATTGCCCAAAAAGCTATGTTCATCCAATTGCCCCAAAAGGTTCGCAACAAAATCCAAAAACATACATACCTGCAAAGATACCTCTTCTTTTTAATGCTAAAACATCTGAACCCATAAAGATATTAATTAACACAAAATCAAATAATGTGAATACCATAAGTTCTGCCTATTCACAGGAGAAAGTGATAACTGAAGGAGTGACTTCGAGTGAGACAGGCATAAAATCTGAATTTGATCAAAGTCTTCGGCAAAAGATACTTAAGAGGAAGCCTTACCCTAACTTTATACAGAAAAAGTTTAATAGACTGCTAAGAGAAGAATTGAGGGTACACTTCCCAGATATACCAGATTCTATTTTAAAAGTACTAAGTCTTCCATCTCAGGCTGTACGCCGAGGTTACTTTAGTGTTCGAGACTTGAAATCTTTACGTACGCAAGCTTTGGCATTACGGCTAGGTATCATTTTTAGGGAACATGTTTGTGTTTGCACAGCTCACAGTTGTCCAACATGTTTTGAATTTCTTCAGCAACGGGATGCTTTGTCTTTGGCAGAAAGAAAAAGACGAATAAATTCAAAGTCACATGTTAAAAGTGGGATCAGTGGTGGAAGAGGACGTTCAAAAGGCCGAGGCCACAGAAGGAAAAGTGTAAGAGCAGATTATGAAGAGAATATGAGTAACACTGTTTCCTCTCCACATCTGAGTTTCATTGCTTCTTCGAAGAGGAAAGTAGATGATGTGAGTCAAGCTATTTACCATAACAAAACTTTAAAGATAGCTAGAGCAGATAATCTTGCCAAGAACACAGTTAAAGTTTCTGTTATTTCAGAGGAAGCTGATGAAAATTATGTCACAAATAAAGCCTTCATCGGGAAGTTGAAAGTGAAACGATCAAATTCTGATTTAGACATTCACACCCATGCAGAGGTACCTCCTTTGAAAGATGATGGGCCTCAAAGTTGCGATGATTCTTATCTCATGATCTACCATAGTATCAAAGATTCACGTCATTTTCAAAATATGAAATGGCCTGTTACCTCTAAAGAAAATAAAGGTTTTGAGAATAAAGGAATTTTGATAAACGACCATATGGGAAACAAGTCTGAGAAAAGATGGGAAAGTCGTCAAAATACTAACATGATGAAAGCTGCATTTGATGATTTGCATTTGAAAAAACAACTCGAGAAAGGTAAGTATTTATTCTTTTCTGTAAGATAAACATCAAGTTGTTACTGAGAGAAAACCAAAATTGTATCTCGCTTCCACAGGTGTGATGACAAACTGTAAAAATGCCATGCATAATGAAATTGAGCTCCTTTGAACATTGCTCCTCATTACATTCTATGGGTTATACTCAGAATCTCATGTGTAAAACGAATTATTTTGTGATATGTAGGCGAATATGTTCTGCTTTTTGTTGCAAAACTAAAGTCTATAAGATATTTGGAGAATTTTTTAACTATTTATCTGGAAGTAGCATAATTACTGAGATAGTCCAGTTGGATAAAGAAAAGAAGAGAGAATAAAAGGGTTTAAGTATATGCTTATTTTCAAAAAGCCATCAGCCACACAAGAGATAAGTAGCTCTTGTACAGCTGTAGCACACACTCTGCTTGTAACCCTTGTCTACTTTGAGGATGTACCTCTTAACTATACCCTTTGCTCTCCTCCACTAAGTTATTCCTGTCTTTTGAAGGTGTCTGCTATTTATTTCTTCCTACAGCTCAAGTTTCTTTATCATCCACCAGAGAGTGACTGTGTCACAGGCTTTCTGGCTGTCCAAGAGCTCATAGTCTATCCTTTCCTTTCTTTGATCAAAGATGGAGTTCACCCCATAATAGAAATCTGGAAGATTGATAATGGAAGAACCCCTTCCCTGAAACTGTGTTGTGTCTCACTTTGATTAAAAGGTGTTTCCTTTGCAAGTAGTTGTTCGTTTGCTTTGTAAGACATGTTTTTTAGTAAGACTGGCTAATAGTTCAGTGCAATTTTCTGATCACCTTTCTTAACTATTTTCCTGTTTTAGCTGAAAAGGCACAAGCAATGGTGGCGCTACCCAAGGCCATATTATTACCAGTATGTATTTATTTATTTATATCCATTATACTCGATTGCCATTTCCCATGTCAGCAAGGTAACACCAAGAAACAAAGAAAGCAAGCCCCATCCACTCATATATGTACATACATGCACATACTTATACATACACATATGCATGCATACGTATACCTATGTACACATGTACATATACTTACTTGCATTCATCCATTTCCCAACAAGAAACAGCATTGCCACCCCCTGCATCAGAAAGGTTGCACCAGGAAACAGATGAAAAAAAGGCCACATCCACTCTCACTCGCTCTCTAGCTGTCATGTGTAATGCACTGAAACCTCATCTCCCTGTCCACCTCCAGGCCCCTCAGATCTTTTCATGGTTTACCCCAGACGTCACATGCCCTGGTTCAGTCCATTGACAGCACATTGACTGTGGTATACCACATCATTCCAATTTACTCTTTTCCTTTCATGCCTCTCACCCTCTTGTGTGTTCAGTCCCCAGTTGCTCAAAATCTTTTTCACTTCATCCTTCCACCTCCAGCTTGGTCTCCTGCTTCTCCTTGTTCCCTCTACCTCTTACACATATGTCCTCTTTGTCAACCTTTCCTCACTCATTCTCTCCATATGTCTAAACCATTTCACACCCTCCTCTGGTCTCTCAACAGTACTCTTTTTATTTTCTCATTTATGGATCTGGAAAAGGCATATAGAGTTGACAGAGATGCTTTGTGGAAGGTATTAAGAATATATGGTGTGGGTTGTAAGCTTCTGGAAGCAGAGAAGTTTTTATCAAGGGTGTAAGGCATGTGTACATGTAGGAAGAGAAGAGAGTGAAAGGTCCCTAGTGAAGGTTGGTCTGCAGCAGGGGTGTGGTGTTACCATGGTTGTTTAATTTGTTTATGGATGTGGTGGTTAGGAAGGTAAATTTAAGAGTGTGGAGAGAGGGGCAAGTATGTGTTCTGTTGGGAATGAGAGGGCCTGGGAAGTGAGTCAGTTGTTAGCCGATAAAACAGCTTTGGTTGCTGATTCAAATGAGAAATGGCAGAAGATGGTGACTGATTTTGAAAAAGTGTGTGAAAGGAGAAAGTTGAGAGTAGAAATGGATAAGACTAAGGGTATTAGGTTCGGCAGGGTTGAGGGACAAGTTAATTGGGATGTAATTTGTGATGGAGAAAAATTGGAGGAAGTGAAGTGTTTTAGGTATCTTGGAGTGGACTTGGCAGTGAATAGAACCATAGAAATGGAAGAGTGATAGGATGGGGAAGAGGGCAGAGGTTGTGGGAGCAATGAAGAATTATGTGAAATGCCACTCACATCTTTCACGCATGCCAGCATTGCCTCCTTAAATACTTTCCATTCCTCACCCTCTTCCCCACTTTTGTATATTCTCACCATTTGCCATTCTACACTCAATCTCTCTTGGTATTTCAAAGCTCATTTACTTGTACCATCCTCTTCTCACACATATTATTTTCTCTTTTCTGAAAACCTCTACAAATCCTAAACTTTGCAATGATTAAACATCCCACTATAGCCTTTCACATCCAGGAGTCCTTTACATGCCTAGCAATTAGTATGTAATCCAGTAATGCCTTTGAACCATTGTTTTTTTTAACTCACCCACCTATCCTTATGTTTGTCCTTCTTTTTAAAGCATGTATTCCCAGTCATCAGTTCTTCAGCACACAACTCCACAAGCTGTTGACCTTACTGAAACCTCCGTCTCCCCCAATTATGACCTTAGCTGCTACATTACTCACTTTAACATTTAGATCACTCATTCATAATACCATATCTCTTGCATCAATGCTGCTGACATTCTCTTTCAGCTGCTTCTTAAACACTTGCATGTCTTCATTTTTCTTCTTGTGCCCAGGTGCGTAAGCATTACTAATCACCCATCTCTAGTAATCCACTTTCATTTTTACTCATCAACATAGTGCTCACTTCCTTACACATTCCACATCTCGTTTAGCTGTAATTTTTCCCCTTCCATATCTCTTAACCACATATTAAGACTTACTCAAACCATACTTCCGTTTTACTCCATCATTTTACTCCAAACCAGAACATTCAGATTCTGTTCCTTAGACAAACTGTTTCTCCTTTCGTCTGATCTTGGGTTACATTCAGATAGCCCAGCTTGAACCTTTGAGGAGGATAAGCATTCCTTACGTTGCTCTTTATTCTGTTCCATCTTTAAGAAACTGTAATACAAGAATTAGAGGATTTCCAGCCCTCCCCCTTCCGTCCTTATAAGTCACCTTCCACGACATGCATGGAATATAGGGGAAGAATCTTTCTCCCTTTACCTTAGGGATAATATTCAGTTATCAAAATAATTAACTATGTAACAACACTTAGAAGTTTTCTTGACTTGCTTTCTCTTCCCTTGCACTTAGGTGGTGTACATGCAGAGTTTGGACCTGTGAAATCTTATGGATTATATTAGGACTTAAAGTAATGATAGCATTAAAACTTTTGAATTTGTGACTTGAAAAAATTGTCAAAATGCTGTTTAAAGGTATACTCTGCTCACTGGTAGAGAGCGTAAATCATCTCAACAAATGCAGATACTGGCAGCAAACCATGGCATGCATGCCTATGCAAATCTATGTAAATCAGTTTATTTGATATATTGTGATTTTAACTGTTTTGCTAAATGATAGAATTTTATCAAATGGTTGATAATATGTCTCCCAGAGATGATTTGCTTCATAGACATTCACTCATTGTTTTATGCTTGTAGATGTCTGAAGTAGACAGTAAACTGAAAAAGTATTTTACATCGTGCATATTACCTGGTATAACAGATCCCCTTATGAAATTTGTTTGGTGGATGCTTCTTGCCAAGTCTTGACTGCTTCCATAATTCTTCTTATTAGTAATATGAAGTCATGACAACTTGGAAGATTCTGTTACAATACTAAAATGGTTCTTTTGATTATTGTACAGCCATCTTTTTCTTGCAGATTTTGTGCCTTTCACTGAAGAAGAAACAGAGCAAAGCAAGAATCAGAGCACTGGTTTCTTTCAAAAGCCATTGTATTTTGACCTTCACTCTTTAGAAATTGGCCCATTAAACTTGGTAGCCAAATTTGAACAGCCCAAACTTCATGTACTTTATACTGCAAGGTACCCATTGAATTCACTTTTTGCTTTGTGATTTTGAAAATATTTTTCAGGTGTGCACATGTTGTCATTTGCATGGAATTACATCTTATGATTTTTGGTCATATTTTAGAATGGAATGTGTTCTTTTTAAGAAGCTGTGATCCATATCTTAGATATGTTTTTTGTATACGATAGCTTGCATGTTGTTAGATGTGCTGGGGGAAGGAGTACGTGCTCATGCATGCAAAGCGTGTGGGGTCTGTGGGGCCTGGATAGGGAGCTGTGGTTTTGGTGCATTACACATGACAGTTAGAGACTGAGTGTAAACAAATGTGGCCTTTTTTGTTTGTATTCCTGGCACTGCCTCCCTGAAGCAGGGGATAGCGATGCAGTTTTCCTGTGGGGCTGGGTGGTGACAGGAATGGATGAAGGCTAGCAAGTATGAATATGTATGTGTGTATGTACGTAATGTCAGCATATGTGTATGTATATGTACATATTTGTTGATACGTATATGTATGTATATGTACGTATGTGGGCATTTATATATATGTTTATATGTATATGAGTGGATGGGGCATACTTCATCTTTTTCATGGTGCTACCTTGCTGACGCAGGAAACAGCAGTTGTGTATGATAAATAAATATTTTATATTTATTTATTTATTATACTTTGTCACTGTTTCCCGCGTTAGCGAGGTAGCGCAAGGAAACAGACGAAAGAATGGCCCAACCCACCCACATGCACATGTATGTACATACACGTCCAAACATGCACATATACATACCTATACATATCATCGTATACATATATATATTCACACAGACATATACATATATACACATGTACATAATTCATAGTCTGCCCTTATTCATTCCTGTCGTCACAAGGTGTGCAAGGAATAGAGTGAATTGGAATGATGTGGTATACCGGGGTCGACGTGCTGTCAATGGATTGAACCAGGGCATGTGAAGCCCTGCTGCAAACCAACATTCACTTAGAACCAATCACTTTCCTCTCTTCCACAGAGCATTTCTGTCAACTCTCTCATATGCCTCTCCAGATCCATAAATGCTACATACAGATCTATTTGCTTTTCTAAGTATTTCTCACATACATTCTTCAAAGCAAACACCTGATCCACACATCCTCTACCACTTCTGAAACCACACTGCTCTTCCCGAGTCTGATGCTCTGTACAAGCCTTCACCCTCTCAATCAATACCCTCCCACATAATTTCCCAGGAATACACAACAAACTTGTACCTCTGTAACTTGCACACTCACTTTTATCCTCCTTGCCTTTGTACAATGGCACTATGTAAGCATTCTGCCAATCCTCAGGTACCTCACCATGAGTCATACATACATTAAATAATCGTACCAACCAGTCAGCATTACAGTAACCCCCTTTTTTGATAAACTCCACTGCAATACCATCCAAACCCCCTGCCTTGCCGGCTTTCATCTTCTGCAAAGCTTTTACCACCTCTTGTCTGTTTACCAAATCATTCTCCCTAACCCTCTCACTTTGCACACCGCCTCGACCAAAACACCCTATATCTGCCACTCTATCATCAAACACATTCACCAAACCTTCAAAATACTCACTCCATCTCCTCACATCACCACTACTTGTTTTCACCTCCCCGTTATCCCCCTTCACTGATGTTCCCATTTGTTCCCTTGCCTTATGCACTTTATTTACCTCCTTCCAAAAATCTTTTTATTCTCCCTAAAATTTAATGATACTCTCTCACCCCAACTCTCATTTGCCTTCTTTTTTACCTCTTGCACCTTTCTCTTGACCTCCTGCCTTTTTCTTTTATACATCTCCCAGTCATTTGCATTATTTCCCTGCAAAAATCGTCCAAATGCCTCTCTCTTCTCTTTCACTAATAATCTTACTTCTTCATCCCTCCACTCATTACCCTTTCTAATTCTCCCACCTCCTACGCTTCTCATGCCACAAGCATCTTTTGCTCAAGCAATCACTGCTTCCCTAAATACACCCCATTCCTCCCCCACTCCCCTTACGTCCTTTGTTCTCACCTTTTTCCATTCTGTACTCAGTCTCTCTTGGTACTTCCTCACACAAGTCTCCTTCCCAAGCTCACTTACTCTCACCACTCTCTTCACCCCAACATTCTCTCTTCTTTTCTGAAAAACTCTACAAATCTTCACTTTTGCCTCCACAAGATAATTATCAGACATCCCTGCAGTTGCACCTCTCAGCACATTAACATCCAAAAGTCTCTCTTTCACGCGCCTATTAATTAACACGTAATCCAATAACGCTCTCTGGCCATCTCTCCTACTTACATACTTATACTTATGTATATCTCTCTTTTTAAACCAGGTATTCCCAATCACCAGTCTTTTTTCAGCACATAAATCTAAAAGCTCTTCACCATTTCCATTTACAACAATGAACACCCCATGTACACCAATTATTCCCTCAACTGCCAAATTACTCACCTTTGCATTCAATTCACCCATCACTATAACCCTGTCTTGTGTATCAAAACTACACTTAACCATGCATATTTCATAATCCAATCTTTCCTTTCACCCACACTATTTTTGATCCATTCCTTCTGTGATCTGTAACTCCCTCCCAAACTCTTAGTGATAGCAGAATTGCACATCCTTCTTTTTGTCTTCCCCAATAGTTTTCACTCATTCCCATCCATATCGCACCTCCTTCCATGCCCTCCCATAACTTGCATTCATTATTTTCATTTTCACTTCACACACTGCCCAAAGATATAGGTTTCCCCAATCCCTCGCACATCCACGCTACAACTTTTAAACCTCTCCACAGTCTGTCTATTATTACTCTTACTGGTCATATCATTCACATTCAGCACAGTCACCCTCAATCGCTCGTCTCTTTTAACCCTTGGCATAACTGGTAGACTCCAGTGCCACTTCTTAGCCTTTTGTGCCTCAACCTTGACAGGTCACTGGCAGAGGGCAAATCCAGCGCAATGTTTCCAGAGGCAGCAAGGCTCCAAAATTGTCAAAAAACTAAAGGTGACATCACACCTCAAGTGTTTGTCCAAACCCAAAAGTATTTCCCTGATGTAATTGAGTAATGCGTCCTCCTTTAGTTCCACCCTTAAGGGATGTAATAACAAGTTCACCATGAGAAGGCGGGGTGAGACATGGCTACTCCAGTAAAACTAGAGTATCCACTCGAGGTGCTGAAACTTGATAACTTTTGCCAATATCAAGCTTCTTTTACTTTCCACAGTAGCAGCACCTCCTGCCTCATTGGTTATGATACTGCCATTGCACAGTGGCAGTATCGTTTATTGTGCAAAGGTAAAAGGAAATGTACAAAACTGTACAGAAAAGAAATAAAGATTTAATGCTGCATAGAATGGTGGCATTACATCATCCTTGATGGGTTGCACTTGGGCTCTGTATTCCTACAAAGCAGGCAGCCAGTTATGCCATACAAAAGGCCACATCATTTCTCTTTATGGGTCACTCCATTGACTCACAAACACCAAACTGCATTCTAACAGACACTGCATTATTCCCATGTGTAAAGCAATCAAGTAAGTCCTCGTTTTTCTATAAAAACTCGCTTTCCCTGTTCTCCTTGGGGTTGCACAATTTGCATCACCAGATTTTCCCTTGGAAACCATAACTTAGGGCACAAAGTACAGTTATACATCAAATAAAACATACCCAGTTAACATGACTTTTAGTAACTTATAAATATAGTTAGGTACAATTTTTGTAAAACATGCCAACTGTGGCTGCTCAGTTAGGATGCACAACTTTTTCTAGCATTTTTTTTTTTTTTTTTTTTTTTTGTCACCTATATAGTCATGACGAGAGATACTTTGTACCTTACTCATTTGGTTAATCACATAGTTTTATGAAACAGAGAATCAAGCTACATTAAAGTAAAAAAGTAATGCATGTGGCACAAGATGGAAAAATCTGTATATGTAAGTGTTAGATTCTATACAACTGAGGGCTACAAGTGTGAACAAAAAGCAAAACTTCCATAGTTGTTCGCCATTTCATTTGCTCACATCCATGCTCTAGCTGTTATGTGTTTTTGAATACCATATTACACCAGTATTTAACATATATTTTCATGTTTGGGAGACTGATCTGGTAAGAGCACAAGGGAAAATAATTTTGTTTTTTCTTTGGATGTGAATTTTTCTTATCGAGCATTGTTCTTCAGGCTTAGTTTAAAACAAATATGGCAATATAAGTGGCATACACTGTGTTATTTAGGTATATTGTGGCTATTTTCAAGTTTATTTTCTAATAGAGATGGAATTCTTACTTAGTTTCCACATGCCTTTGATTCAAAACATTCAGGGTATAATGAAAAAATGATATTTTGAAGTGCAGTTTTCTCATAATTTTTTTGCCCAATTATTTTCTAAGTTACTCTGTGAAATTATAATTACATACATTTTCAGAAAAGTATAAAAGAAAATAGATGAACTTGATGAAGGTTGTATATCCTAGCTATGATTAGTAAGAATGTTCACTTCAAAACACTCAAGATATAATTAATGAAATGGTACGTTATATTTTCCCTCTATTTTTCTTTGTGACTCTTTTAATGAGATTCTTGCATGGTGGTTGGATTACAGATCTTCATATTCATAAAGGATTGTACAAAATATATCTAAAAACAGTAATTCATAGAAAAGATATCTTTACCAGTGCACTCCACAAGTTTTTCTTATTTATCCTTGGGTAGGTTAGAGCTATATTACTTGTTTTTTGATTGATTATCCTTATATGATGAACTCTCTTTTATGCAAGAGAATTGTTTTATTTCTTAACTGTTATCGAAGTGTATTTTCCTGTTTGGATGACTGATCTGGTGAGAAGAATAGGGCAAAATGGTTCTGTTTTAACTTTGTATACAGTTCTTTTCTTATGAACATGATTTTTTTTTTTTTTCACACATCTCTCTTACCCTTACGTTACTTACTCGATCAAACCACCTCACACCACACATTGTCCTCAAACATCTCATTTCCAGCACATCCATCCTCCTGCGCACCACTCTATCCATAGCCCACGCCTCGCAACCATACAACATTGTTGGAACCACTATTCCTTCAAACATAACCCATTTTTGCTTTCCGAGATAATGTTCTCGACTTCCACACATTCTTCAAGGCTCCCAGAATTTTCGCCCCCTCCCCCACCCTATGATCCACTTCCGCTTCCATGGTTCCATCCGCTGCCAGATCCACTCCAGATATCTAAAACACTTCACTTCCTCCAGTTTTTCTCCATTCAAACTCACCTCCCAATTGACTTGACCCTCAACCCTACTGTACCTAATAACCTTGCTCTTATTCACATTTACTCTTAACTTTCTTCTTTCACACACTTTACCAAACTCAGTCACCAGCTTCTGCAGTTTCTCACATGAATCAGCCACCAGCGCTGTATCATCAGCGAACAACAACTGACTCACTTCCCAAGCTCTCTCATCCCCAACAGACTTCATACTTGCCCCTCTTTCCAAAACTCTTGCATTCACCTCCCTAACAACCCATCCATAAACAAATAAAACAACCATGGAGACATCACACACCCCTGCCGCAAACCTACATTCACTGAGAACCAATCACTTTCCTCTCTTCCTACACGTACACATGCCTTACATCCTCGATAAAAACTTTTCACTGCTTCTAACAACTTGCCTCCCACACCATATATTCTTAATACCTTCCACAGAGCATCTCTATCAACTCTATCATATGCCTTCTCCAGATCCATAAATGCTACATACAGATCTATTTGCTTTTCTAAGTATTTCTCACATACATTCTTCAAAGCAAACACCTGATCCACACATCCTCTACCACGTCTAAAACCAAACTGCTCTTCCCGAGTCTGATGCTCTGTACATGCCTTCACCCTCTCAATCAATACCCTCCCACATAATTTCCCAGGAATACACAACAAACTTGTACCTCTGTAACTTGCACACTCACTTTTATCCTCCTTGCCTTTGTACAATGGCACTTGTTGTATTTAGATTTGTAAAAGAGGAAACAGAAGGAGTCAAGCAGGGAGCACTCGTCCTCTTCAAAGGCTCAGATTGGGATGTCTGAATGTGTGTGGCTGTAACCAAGATGAGGAGAGATAAGTAGTATGTTTGCTGAAAGAAACCTTGATATTTTGGCTCTGAGTGAAACGAAGCTCAAGGGTAAAGGGGAAGAGTGGTTTGGGAATGTCTTGGGAGTAAAGTCAGGGGTTAGTGAGAGGACAAGAGCAAGGGAAGGATAGCAGACCCTGACACAGGAGTTTGTGGGAGTATGTGATAGAATGTGAGAAAGTAAATTCTCGATTAATATGGGAAAACTGAAAGTTGATGGAGAGAGATGGGTATTTATTGGTGCATATGCACCTGGGCATGAGAAGAAAGATCATGAGAGGCAAGTGTTTTTGGAGCAGCTGAATGAGTGTGTTAGTGGTTTTGATGCACGAGACCGGTTATAGTGATGGGTGATTTGAAAATCAAAGGTGAGTAGTGTGGCAGTAGAGGGAATAATTGGTATACATGGGGTGTTCAGTGTTGTAAATGGAAATGGTGAAGAGCTTGTAGATTTATGTGCTGAAAAAGGACTGGTGATTGGGAATACCTGGTTTAAAAAGTGAAGATATGCATAAGTATACGTATGTAAGTAGGAGAGATGGCCAGAGAGCGTTATTGGATTACGTGTTAATTGACAGGCGCGCGAAAGAGAGACTTTTGGATGTTAATGTGCTGAGAGGTGCAACTGGAGGGATGTCTGATCATTATCTTGTGGAGGCTAAGGTGAAGATTTGTATGGGTTTTCAGAACAGAAGAGTGAATGTTGGGGTGAAGAGGGTGGTGAGAGTAAGTAGCTTGGGAAGAGACCTGTGTAGAAGTACCAAGGATAAGACGATTACAGAATTGGAAAAAGGTGAGAACAATGGAAGTAAGGGGAGTGGGGGAGGAATGGGATGTATTTAGGGAATCAGTGATGGATTGCGCAAAAGATGCTTGTGGCATGAGAAGAGTGGGAGGTGGGTTGATTAGAAAGGGTAAGTGAGTGGTGGGATGAAGAAGTAAGATTATTAGTGAAAGAGAAGAGAGAGGCATTTGGACGATTTTTTGCAGGGAAAAAAATGCAATTGATTGGGAGATGTATAAAAGAAAGAGACAGGAGGTCAAGAGAAAGGTGCAAGAGGTGAAAAAGAGAGCAAATGAGAGTTGGGGTGAGAGAGTATCATTAAATTTTAGGGAGAATAAAAAGATGTTCTGGAAGGAGGTAAAAAAAGTGCGTAAGACAAGGGAGCAAAGGGAACTTCGTAAGGGGCGAAAATGGGGGGGGTGATAACAAGTAGTGGTGAGTGAGGGAGATGGATGGTATTTTAAGGTTTGTTAAATGTTTTGATGAAGAGTGGCAGATTTGGGTTTTTGGTGAGGTGGTGTGCAAAGTGAGAGGGTTGGGAAAATGATTTGGTAAACAGAGAAGAGGTATAAAATTTTGGGGAAAGATAAAAGCCGGAAAGGGCACGGGTTTGGAGGGTATTGCAGTGGATTTTTAAAAAAGGGGGTGATGTATTTTGACGGGTTGGAAAGGTTATTTAATGTTTTTGTAGGGGATTTTTCAATGGTAAAAAAAATTATAAAATTTAGGGAAAAGGGATATTGGAAATTTTGGGAGGGAGAAGGCATGTACAGACATCGTTTGGGGGAAGACAGTGTGGTTTCAAAATGGTAGAGGAGTGTGGATCAGGTGTTTGTTTTAAGAATGTATGTGAAAAATTAGAAAAGCAAATGGATTTGTATGTAGCATTTAGGATTGGAGAAGGCATATGATAGGTTGTAAGATGCTCTGTGAAGGTTTAAGAATTATGGGGGGAAAAGGCAAGTTGTTAAAAGCAGTGAAAAGTTTTTATCGAGGATGTAAGGCATTTACGGTGGAAGAGAGGAAAGTTTTTGTTTGGGTTTCTCAGTAAATTTGTAGGTTTGGGCAGGGGTGTGTGATGTCTCCATGGTTGTTTAATTTGTTTATGGATGGGGTTGTTAGGGAGGTAATGCAAGAGTTTTGGAAAGGGGGGCAAGTATGAAGTTGTTGGGATGAGAGAGCTTGGAAGTGAGTCGTTGTTTTTCCCTGATGATACAGCGGGGTGGCGATTCATGTGAGAAACGCAGAATGGTGCGAGTTTGGTAAAGGTGTAAAAGAAGAAAGTTAAGAGTAAATGTGAATAAGACAAGGTTATTAGGTACAGGGGGGTTGGGGGTCAAGTAAATTGGGAGGTATTTTGAAGGGGAAAAAAAAAGGGAGGAAGTAAGTGTTTTAGATATCTGGGAGGGGGATCGGGCAGCGGAGGGAAACCATGGAAGCGAAGTGGGTCATAGGGTGGGGGGGGGGGCGAAAAATTTTGGGGCCTTTTAAAAATGTGTGGAAGTCAGAACATTTCCGGAAAGCAAAAATGGGTATGTTTGAAGGAATGTTTCCAACAATGTTTATGGTTGCGAGGGGGGCTATGGATAGAGTTGTGCCAGGGGGTGGGTGGCTGGGAAAAGAATGTTTGAGGGCAAGTGTGGTGTGGGGGTTTGATAAAAATAACGTAAGGGTAAGAGAGATGTGTGGAAATAAAAAAGGGGGTGGTTGAGAGAGCGAAGAGGGGTTTTTGAAATGGTTTGGCACATGGAGAGAATGATGAGGAAAGATTGACCAAGGGATTATGTGTCGGAGGTGGAGGGGAAGGGAGAAGGGGGACCAAATTTTAGGTGGAAAGATGGGGTGAAAAAGATTTTGTGTATCGGGCCTGAACATGCAGGGGGGTGAAAAAGGGGGGCAAGGAATAGGTGAATTGGACGATGGGTATACCGGGGGTTTACTGCTGTCATGGATTGAATCAAGGGGTGTGAAGCGTGGGGTAAACCCTGGAAAGTGTGTAGGATGTTATTTTCGTGTGTGGACGTTGTTTACATTGGGATGGGGGGGTTGGGGGCCCTTTCTTTGTCTGTTTCCTTGCGCTACCTCGCAAACGCGGGAGACAGGGAAAAAAAAAAAAAAAAAAAAAAAAAATTTTTTCCCCTTTCCTTCCCCTTCCCCCCCTTTTTCTTTTTTCACCCCCCGTTTCCCCCTTCATTTATTTCCCTTTTTTCCCCTTTCCTTTTTCCTTTTTTCCTTTCCTCTTTTTTTTTCCCTAAAATTTAATGATACTCCCCAAACCCCAACTCTCTTTTGCCTTCTTTTTTACCTCTTGAAACCTTTCTTTTGACCCCCTTTCCTTTTTTTTTTATACATCTCCCAGTCATTTGCATTATTTCCCTGCAAAAATCGTCCAAATGCCTCTCTCTTCTCTTTCACTAATAATCTTACTTCTTCATCCCTCCACTCATTACCCTTTCTAATTCTCCCACCTCCTACGCTTCTCATGCCACAAGCATCTTTTGCTCAAGCAATCACTGCTTCCCTAAATACACCCCATTCCTCCCCCACTCCCCTTACGTCCTTTGTTCTCACCTTTTTCCATTCTGTACTCAGTCTCTCTTGGTACTTCCTCACACAAGTCTCCTTCCCAAGCTCACTTACTCTCACCACTCTCTTCACCCCAACATTCTCTCTTCTTTTCTGAAAAACTCTACAAATCTTCACTTTTGCCTCCACAAGATAATTATCAGACATCCCTGCAGTTGCACCTCTCAGCACATTAACATCCAAAAGTCTCTCTTTCACGCGCCTATTAATTAACACGTAATCCAATAACGCTCTCTGGCCATCTCTCCTACTTACATACTTATACTTATGTATATCTCTCTTTTTAAACCAGGTATTCCCAATCACCAGTCTTTTTTCAGCACATAAATCTACAAGCTCTTCACCATTTCCATTTACAACAATGAACACCCCATGTACACCAATTATTCCCTCAACTGCCAAATTACTCACCTTTGCATTCAATTCACCCATCACTATAACCCTGTCTTGTGTATCAAAACTACACTTAACCATGCATATTTCATAATCCAATCTTTCCTTTCACCCACACTATTTTTGATCCATTCCTTCTGTGATCTGTAACTCCCTCCCAAACTCTTAGTGATAGCAGAATTGCACATCCTTCTTTTTGTCTTCCCCAATAGTTTTCACTCATTCCCATCCATATCGCACCTCCTTCCATGCCCTCCCATAACTTGCATTCATTATTTTCATTTTCACTTCACACACTGCCCAAAGATATAGGTTTCCCCAGTCCCTCGCACATCCACGCTACAACTTTTAAACCTCTCCACAGTCTGTCTATTATTACTCTTACTGGTCATATCATTCACATTCAGCACAGTCACCCTCAATCGCTCGTCTCTTTTAACCCTTGGCATAACTGGTAGACTCCAGTGCCACTTCTTAGCCTTTTGTGCCTCAACCTTGACAGGTCACTGGCAGAGGGCAAATCCAGCGCAATGTTTCCAGAGGCAGCAAGGCTCCAAAATTGTCAAAAAACTAAAGGTGACATCACACCTCAAGTGTTTGTCCAAACCCAAAAGTATTTCCCTGATGTAATTGAGTAATGCGTCCTCCTTTAGTTCCACCCTTAAGGGATGTAATAACAAGTTCACCATGAGAAGGCGGGGTGAGACATGGCTACTCCAGTAAAACTAGAGTATCCACTCGAGGTGCTGAAACTTGATAACTTTTGCCAATATCAAGCTTCTTTTACTTTCCACAGTAGCAGCACCTCCTGCCTCATTGGTTATGATACTGCCATTGCACAGTGGCAGTATCGTTTATTGTGCAAAGGTAAAAGGAAATGTACAAAACTGTACAGAAAAGAAATAAAGATTTAATGCTGCATAGAATGGTGGCATTACATCATCCTTGATGGGTTGCACTTGGGCTCTGTATTCCTACAAAGCAGGCAGCCAGTTATGCCATACAAAAGGCCACATCATTTCTCTTTATGGGTCACTCCATTGACTCACAAACACCAAACTGCATTCTAACAGACACTGCATTATTCCCATGTGTAAAGCAATCAAGTAAGTCCTCGTTTTTCTATAAAAACTCGCTTTCCCTGTTCTCCTTGGGGTTGCACAATTTGCATCACCAGATTTTCCCTTGGAAACCATAACTTAGGGCACAAAGTACAGTTATACATCAAATAAAACATACCCAGTTAACATGACTTTTAGTAACTTATAAATATAGTTAGGTACAATTTTTGTAAAACATGCCAACTGTGGCTGCTCAGTTAGGATGCACAACTTTTTCTAGCATTTTTTTTTTTTTTTTTTTTTTTTGTCACCTATATAGTCATGACGAGAGATACTTTGTACCTTGCTCATTTGGTTAATCACATAGTTTTATGAAACAGAGAATCAAGCTACATTAAAGTAAAAAAGTAATGCATGTGGCACAAGATGGAAAAATCTGTATATGTAAGTGTTAGATTCTATACAACTGAGGGCTACAAGTGTGAACAAAAAGCAAAACTTCCATAGTTGTTCGCCATTTCATTTGCTCACATCCATGCTCTAGCTGTTATGTGTTTTTGAATACCATATTACACCAGTATTTAACATATATTTTCATGTTTGGGAGACTGATCTGGTAAGAGCACAAGGGAAAATAATTTTGTTTTTTCTTTGGATGTGAATTTTTCTTATCGAGCATTGTTCTTCAGGCTTAGTTTAAAACAAATATGGCAATATAAGTGGCATACACTGTGTTATTTAGGTATATTGTGGCTATTTTCAAGTTTATTTTCTAATAGAGATGGAATTCTTACTTAGTTTCCACATGCCTTTGATTCAAAACATTCAGGGTATAATGAAAAAATGATATTTTGAAGTGCAGTTTTCTCATAATTTTTTTGCCCAATTATTTTCTAAGTTACTCTGTGAAATTATAATTACATACATTTTCAGAAAAGTATAAAAGAAAATAGATGAACTTGATGAAGGTTGTATATCCTAGCTATGATTAGTAAGAATGTTCACTTCAAAACACTCAAGATATAATTAATGAAATGGTACGTTATATTTTCCCTCTATTTTTCTTTGTGACTCTTTTAATGAGATTCTTGCATGGTGGTTGGATTACAGATCTTCATATTCATAAAATATATCTAAAAACAGTAATTCATAGAAAAGATATCTTTACCAGTGCACTCCACAAGTTTTTCTTATTTATCCTTGGGTAGGTTAGAGCTATATTACTTGTTTTTTGATTGATTATCCTTATATGATGAACTCTCATTTTATGCAAGAGAAATTGGTTTTTATTTCTTAACTGTTATCGAAGTTGTATTTTCCTGTTTGGATGACTGATCTGGTGAGAAGAATAGGGCAAAATGGTTCTGTTTTAACTTTGTATACAGTTCTTTTCTTATGAACATGATTTTTTCTTTTATCAACCATTGTTCTGCTACCTCATTTGAATACAACTTTAGCAGTTTTGATGGCTTAGTTTGCATAATTTGGATATATTATGGCTACTCTCAACATACAGTTTTTGGGTTTTGTCAAGTGATTTGCTTTAGGTATTTTCTCTTATATTTTTCTAAATGTGTAGATGCATCATTCCTTCATAAGGTAAGGACCATCTGAAGAGAATTGTGTAGAAAATGTATGAGAATTACAATATACCATGACATTTTGTTGATCATAATCCTAATGTTTTGAAGCGAACACCATCATTAATGATCAGTAGGAGGAATGACAGTCATCTGTTTCCTCTCTTAATTTTCTTGATATGGAGATGATTATTAGTTCTTGCACAGGTAAGAATGTAATGAAGAGAACTGTAAGAAAAATACAATTTTTGTTATTTTATTATATATTGAATGTTTTGAACCAAAAGGGTTCCTAATTTTGAATTTGAACTTTGGAGACATTTGAATATTAGAAGTTTTGCCTGTACTACTGCTTTGCTGTTGTTAGTGCATTGGTACTGTTTTTCTGATGGAGTTTTATTACATGAATAAGGAACTTTTGTTGTGCAGTAATATATAAGTTGCTGCTGCAGTTTCTTAAACAGTGGTACAGTAACCTTATAAAGACATTCCTAAGATTACTAGTTAACCTCCTGATTCTCATTGTACTTTTTTATTATGTTGTAAGTGTGTGTACTCCCACAGAAAGTTTGTGTATGAGTTTGAAATCAAGCAGACTGGAGAGAAGGGAAACCATCAGAAACCAGCTGTTGTTGAATCACAGAATGACAGTCCTTTGCAGCTTTACCTCGCAGTTGATATACCCTTTAGCACACTTCAGGCAATTAACATTGCTTATAACACAGTAAGTGACTCTGTTTTGGGTAACTGTTTTAGAATTGTATTCCTTAAATGGTTTATTCCTTAGAGGATTTATATCCATACTGTATATACCTTTCCCTCACTTAAGGAGTGGATACATAACTGAAAAGTTGACTGTAAAGTGAAATATATTTTGTTTTCCCATAGACATTCTTCGTATAATTGGAGATACCTTAGTGCAGAAAGAATTATAGCTTCTGGATATGATGAAAACAAGCTTATGAGTGAAGAAAGCTATTTTAATGAGATTTGTGTTATGAATTAAATAATGTTTTGATAAAATGTTAACAGGACTAAGAATAAGGCAAGGAATTATGAAAGATATCCCTGGGGATAGGGGAGAAAGAATACTTCCCATGTATTCCCTGCATGTCGTAGAAGGCAACTAAAAGGGAAGGGAGTGGGGGGCTGGAAATCCTCCCCTCTCGTTTTTTTTTAATTTTCCAGAAGAAGGAACGGAGAAAGGGGCCAGGTGAGGATATTTCCTCAAAGGCTCAGTCCTCTGTTCTTAACGCTACCTTGCTAACACGGAAAATGGCGAATAGTATGAAAGAAATGTGTCTAAATGTGTGTGGATGTAACCAAGATGTGAAAAAAGGAGAGATAGGTAGTATGTTTGAGGAAAGGAACCTGGATGTTTTGGCTCTGAGTGAAACGAAGCTCAAGGGTAAAGGGGAAGAGTGGTTTGGGAATGTCTTGGGAGTAAAGTCAGGGGTTAGTGAGAGGACAAGAGCAAGGGAAGGAGTAGCAGTACTCCTGAAACAGGAGTTGTGGGAGTATGTGATAGAATGTGAGAAAGTAAATTCTCGATTAATATGGGTAAAACTGAAAGTTGATGGAGAGAGATGGGTATTTATTGGTGCATATGCACCTGGGCATGAGAAGAAAGATCATGAGAGGCAAGTGTTTTGGGAGCAGCTGAATGAGTGTGTTAGTGGTTTTGATGCACGAGACCGGGTTATAGTGATGGGTGATTTGAATGCAAAGGTGAGTAATGTGGCAGTTGAGGGAATAATTGGTATACATGGGGTGTTCAGTGTTGTAAATGGAAATGGTGAAGAGCTTGTAGATTTATGTGCTGAAAAAGGACTGGTGATTGGGAATACCTGGTTTAAAAAGTGAGATATGCATAAGTATACGTATGTAAGTAGGAGAGATGGCCAGAGAGCGTTATTGGATTACGTGTTAATTGACAGGCGCGCGAAAGAGAGACTTTTGGATGTTAATGTGCTGAGAGGTGCAACTGGAGGGATGTCTGATCATTATCTTGTGGAGGCTAAGGTGAAGATTTGTATGGGTTTTCAGAACAGAAGAGTGAATGTTGGGGTGAAGAGGGTGGTGAGAGTAAGTGAGCTTGGGAAGGAGACCTGTGTGAGGAAGTACCAGGAGAGACTGAGTACAGAATGGAAAAAGGTGAGAACAATGGAAGTAAGGGGAGTGGGGGAGGAATGGGATGTATTTAGGGAATCAGTGATGGATTGCGCAAAAGATGCTTGTGGCATGAGAAGAGTGGGAGGTGGGTTGATTAGAAAGGGTAGTGAGTGGTGGGATGAAGAAGTAAGATTATTAGTGAAAGAGAAGAGAGAGGCATTTGGACGATTTTTGCAGGGAAAAAATGCAATTGATTGGGAGATGTATAAAAGAAAGAGACAGGAGGTCAAGAGAAAGGTGCAAGAGGTGAAAAAGAGAGCAAATGAGAGTTGGGGTGAGAGAGTATCATTAAATTTTAGGGAGAATAAAAAGATGTTCTGGAAGGAGGTAAATAAAGTGCGTAAGACAAGGGAGCAAATGGGAACTTCAGTGAAGGGCGCAAATGGGGAGGTGATAACAAGTAGTGGTGATGTGAGAAGGAGATGGAGTGAGTATTTTGAAGGTTTGTTGAATGTGTTTGATGATAGAGTGGCAGATATAGGGTGTCTTGGTCGAGGTGGTGTGCAAAGTGAGAGGGTTAGGGAAAATGATTTGGTAAACAGAGAAGAGGTAGTAAAATCTTTGCGGAAGATGAAAGCCGGCAAGGCAGCAGGTTTGGATGGTATTGCAGTGGCATTTATTAAAAAAGGGGGTGACTGTATTATTGACTGGTTGGTAAGGTTATTTAATGTATGTATGACTCATGGTGAGGTGCCTGAGGATTGGCGGAATGCGTGCATAGTGCCATTGTACAAAGGCAAAGGGGATAAGAGTGAGTACTCAAATTTCAGAGGTATAAGTTTGTTGAGTATTCCCGGTAAATTATATGGGAGGGTATTGATTGAGAGTGTGAAGGCATGTACAGAGCATCAGATTGGGGAAGAGCAGTGTGGTTTCAGAAGTGGTAGAGGATGTGTGGATCAGGTGTTTGCTTTGAAGAATGTATGTGATAAATACTTAGAAAAGCAAATGGATTTGTATGTAGCATTTATGGATCTGGAGAAGGCATATGATAGAGTTGATAGAGATGCTCTGTGGAAGGTATTAAGAATATATGGTGTGGGAGGCAAGTTGTTAGAAGCAGTGAAAAGTTTTTATCGAGGATGTAAGGCATGTGTACGGGTAGGAAGAGAGGAAAGTGATTGGTTCTCAGTGAATGTAGGTTTGCGGCAGGGGTGTGTGATGTCTCCATGGTTGTTTAATTTGTTTATGGATGGGGTTGTTAGGGAGGTGAATGCAAGAGTTTTGGAAAGAGGGGCAAGTATGAAGTCTGTTGTGGATGAGAGAGCTTGGGAAGTGAGTCTGTTGTTGTTCACTGATGATACAGCGTTGGTGGCTGATTCATGTGAGAAACTGCAGAAGCTGGTGACTGAGTTTGGTAAAGTGTGTGAAAGAAGAAAGTTAAGAGTAAATGTGAATAAGAGCAAGGTTATTAGGTACAGTAGGGTTGAGGGTCAAGTCAATTGGGAGGTAAGTTTGAATGGAGAAAAACTGGAGGAAGTAAAGTGTTTTAGATATCTGGGAGTGGATCTGGCAGCGGATGGAACCATGGAAGCAGAAGTGGATCATAGGGTAGGGGAGGGGGCGAAAATCCTGGGAGCCTTGAAGAATGTGTGGAAGTCAAGAACATTTTCTCGGAAAGCAAAAATGGGTATGTTTGAAGGAATAGTGGTTCCAACAATGTTGTATGGTTGCGAGGCGTGGGCTATGGATAGAGTTGTGCGCAGGAGGGTGGATGTGCTGGAAATGAGATGTTTGAGGACAATGTGTGGTGTGAGGTGGTTTGATCAAGTAAGTAACGTAAGGGTAAGAGAGATGTGTGGAAATAAAAAGAGCGTGGTTGAGAGAGCCGAAGAGGGTGTTTTGAAATGGTTTGGGCACATGGAGAGAATGAGTGAGGAAAGATTGACCAAGAGGATATATGTGTCGGAGGTGGAAGGAACGAGGAGAATTGGGGGACCAAATTTTAGGTGGAAAGATGGAGTGAAAAAGATTTTGTGTGATCGGGGCCTGAACATGCAGGAGGGTGGAAGGAGGGCAAGGAATAGAGTGAATTGGATCGATGTGGTATACCGGGGTTGACATGCTGTCAGTGGATTGAATCAGGGCATGTGAAGCATGTGGGGTAAACCATGGAAAGCTGTGTAGGTATGTATATTTGCGTGTGTGGACGTGTATGTATATACATGTGTATGGGGGTGGGTTGGGCCATTTCTTTCGTCTGTTTCCTTGCGCTACCTCGCAAACGCGGGAGACAGCGACAAAGCAAAAAAAAAAAAAAAAAAAATATTGTTTATCCCTGGGGATTGGGGAGAAAGAATACTTCCCACGTATCCCTGTGTGTCATAGAAGGAGACTAAAAGGGGAGGGGACGGGTGGCTGGAAATCCTCCCCTCTCGTTTTTTTTTAATTTTCCAAAAGAAGGAACAGAGAAGGGGGCCAGGTGAGGATATTCCCTCAAAGGCCTGTCCTCTGTTCTTAACGCTACCTCGCTATCGCGGGAAATGGCGAATAGTATGAAAAAAAAAAAAAAGAAAAAAAAAGAAATGAAAAGATATTGTTTAGAGTTTTATTCCCATAAGATATGATATATAACTTTTTAAGGTTTTGTTAGTGCTGAATACGATTCCTGTGGTACAAGTGATGGGTATGAGAGGAACTTCACATATCGCCGTTACTGAGAAGGATGTTCTTTCAAAAGCCCAGCTTACCTATCTCTCACACGTGAAAGCTGCATTAACCATCTATCCCCTCCATAAAGTAAGTTTGACTTGAAAAATTATTATAGCAGTATGTATATTTTATATTTACTTTGATTTATGTAGTAGCATACATTTCACTATCATTTAGTGTATCTTGATGTAATAGTATATATAGAGGTCCCTTCTCTACCATGGTATTATCAGCCTTAGTTTCAAGTATGTATGTTCAAGATACTAGATATCATTTTACCAATCATTGCATACAGTTTTAAATATCTGCCATTGTTTGTTCTGCCAGTTGGTCATGTGTTGCAGTGGATGGGGCCTTTTTCTTCATTTAATTTTGTTGCCAAGCAGCCATCTGTCTTGCATGTGCAAGTACAGGCAGCACACCTTCCCAAACACTCATCTGTATCCTATAGAAAATATTTTATTTTGTATTTATATCATATATAGAGATTGCTCTTTATAATATATTGTCCCTGAGGTATGGGAGAAAGGATTCTTCCTCTGTGTTCCCCATGTGTTGTAGAAGGCAACTAAAGGGGGCAGGAGCTGGGAGCTGGAAAAGCTCCCCTTGTATTTTTTTTTTTTTTTTTTGTGCTCTGTCGCTGTCTCCCGCGTTTGCGAGGTAGCGCAAGGAAACAGACAAAAGAAATGGCCCAACCCACCCCCATACACATGTATATACATACGTCCACACACGCAAATATACATACCTACACAGCTTTCCATGGTTTACCCCAGACACTTCACATGCCTTGATTCAATCCACTGACAGCACGTCAACCCCGGTATACCACATCGCTCCAATTCACTCTATTCCTTGCCCTCCTCTCACCCTCCTGCATGTTCAGGTCCCGATCACACAAAATCTTTTTCACTCCATCTTTCCACCTCCAATTTGGTCTCCCTCTTCTCCTCGTTCCCTCCACCTCCGACACATATATCCTCTTGGTCAATCTTTCCTCACTCATTCTCTCCATGTGCCCAAACCATTTCAAAATACCCTCTTCTGCTTTCTCAACCACGCTCTTTTTATTTCCACACATCTCTCTTACCCTTACGTTACTTACTCGATCAAACCACCTCACACCACACATTGTCCTCAAACATCTCATTTCCAGCACATCCATCCTCCTGCGCACCACTCTATCCATAGCCCACGCCTCGCAACCATACAACATTGTTGGAACCACTATTCCTTCAAACATACCCATTTTTGCTTTCCGAGATAATGTTCTCGACTTCCACACATTCTTCAAGGCTCCCAGAATTTTCGCCCCCTCCCTCACCCTATGATCCACTTCCGCTTCCATGGTTTCATCCGCTGCCAGATCCACTCCTAGATATCTAAAACACTTCACTTCCTCCAGTTTTTCTCCATTCAAACTCACCTCCCAATTGACTTGACCCTCAACCCTACTGTACCTAATAACCTTGCTCTTATTCACATTTACTCTTAACTTTCTTCTTTCACACACTTTACCAAACTCAGTCACCAGCTTCTGCAGTTTCTCACATGAATCAGCCACCAGCGCTGTATCATCAGCGAACAACAACTGACTCACTTCCCAAGCTCTCTCATCCCCAACAGACTTCATACTTGCCCCTCTTTCCAAAACTCTTGCATTCACCTCCCTAACAACCCCATCCATAAACAAATAAAACAACCATGGAGACATCACACACCCCTGCCGCAAACCTACATTCACTGAGAACCAATCACTTTCCTCTCTTCCTACACGTACACATGCCTTACATCCTCGATAAAAACTTTTCACTGCTTCTAACAACTTGCCTCCCACACCATATATTCTTAATACCTTCCACAGAGCATCTCTATCAACTCTATCATATGCCTTCTCCAGATCCATAAATGCTACATACAAATCCATTTGCTTTTCTAAGTATTTCTCACATACATTCTTCAAAGCAAACACCTGATCCACACATCCTCTACCACTTCTGAAACCACACTGCTCTTCCCCAATCTGATGCTCTGTACATGCCTTCACCCTCTCAATCAATACCCTCCCATATAATTTACCAGGAATACTCAACAAACTTATACCTCTGTAATTTGAGCACTCAATCTTATCCCCTTTGCCTTTGTACAATGGCACTTGTTGTATTTAGATTTGTAAAAGAGGAAACAGAAGCAGTCAAGCAGGGAGCACTCGTCCTCTTCAAAGGCTCAGATTGGGATGTCTGAATGTGTGTGGCTGTAACCAAGATGAGGAGAGATAAGTAGTATGTTTGCTGAAAGAAACCTTGATATTTTGGCTCTGAGTGAAACAAAGCTGAAAGATTAAGGGTAAGAATGGTTTGGAAATGTCTGAGGAGTAAAGTCAGGGGTTTGTGAGAGGACAAGAGCTAAGGAAGGAGTAGCACTTCTAAAGGTGGATTGTGGAGCGTGTAATAAAGTGTAAGGAAATAGTTTTGGATGTTTGATAGAGTGAAAGTGGATGGTGAGAGATAGGTGATTATTGATGCTTATGCACCTTACCATGAGAAGAAAGATCTTGAAAGATATTGTGGGAACAGCTGAGTGAGTATGTCAGCAGTTTTGGTGCACGAGACTGGGTATTAGTGATGGGTGATTTAAATTCAAAGGTAAGTAATGTGGAGTTGATAGTATAACTGGTGTGCATGGTGTATTCAGTATTATAACCTGTTTTAGAAGGAGAGATATACACAATTATACATATGTACATAGATGAGATGGTGAATGGACATTGTTAGACTACATATTAATTGATAGTTTGTAAAAGAGAGACTTTTAGATGTATTTGTGCTGAGAGGGGGCAGCTGATGGGATGTCTGATCACTGTTTTGTGGAGGTGAGGGTGAAGATTTGTAGAAGTTTTCATAAAAGGGAAGACAATTTTGGGTGGAAGAGAGTTATGAGAGTAAGTGAGTAAGCTTGTGAAGGAGTCATGTATAAAGAAGTCCCTGGAAAGACTGTGAGTGTAGAATGGCAAATGGTGAGAGCAAATGAAGCGAGGGAGTTGGTGAGGAATGGTAGGTATTTAAGGAAGCAGTAATGGCATGTACAGGAGATGCATGTGGCATGCGAAAGGTGGGAGGTGGGCTGATTAGAAGGGTAGTGAATGGAGGGAAGAAGAAGTCAAGTTGCTAGTGAAAGAGAAAAGAGAGGCATTTGGTTGGTACTTAAAAGGAAGGAGTGCAAATGATTGGGAAATATGCAAGAGAAAGCAGCAGGAGATCAAGAGGAAGGTGCATGGGTTGAAAAGAGGGCAGATAAGAGTTGAGATGAGAAAGAATCATTAAACACTAGCCAGAATAAAAAGGTGTTTTGGAAGAAAATAAATAATGGTTAAAAGACAAGAAAAATGGGAACTTTGGTGAATGGGGCAAAAGAAGAAGTACTGATTGAATGAGGAGATGGAGTGAGTTTTGAAGGATTGTTGAATATGTTTGATGATAGAATGGCAGATGTAGGGTGTTTTGGTCAGGGTGGTATGTGAAATGAGAGAGTCATGGAGAGTGGTTTGGTGTAAATTGGTCATGAAAGCCTTGTGAAAGACAAAATGTGGCAAAGCACCAGGATTTGATTGTATTGCAGTTGACTTTGATTAGAAAATGGGTGACTGTGTTGTTGAATAATGACAAATGGGATATAGGTGAGTGCCATATGTTTCTTAGAGTATTATATATTTATATATTTTGTTTTGTCGCTGTCTCCCGCTTTCGCAAGGTAGCGCAAGTAAACAGACGAAAGAATGGCCCAACCCACCCACATACACATGTATACACATACACGTCCACACATGCAAATATACATACCTATACATCACAACATATACATATATATATATATATACACACACAGACATATACATATATACACATGTACATAATTCGTACTGTCTGCCTTTATTCATTCCCATTGCCATCTCGCTACACATGAAATAACAACCCCCTCCCCCCTCATGTGTGTGAGGTAGTGCTAGGAAAAGACAACAAAGGCCCCATTCATTCACACTCAGTCTCTAGCTGTCATGTAATAATGCACCGAAACCACAGCTCCCTTTCCACATCCAGGCCCCACAGAACTTTCCATGGTTTACCCCAGACGCTTCACGTGCCCTAGTTCAATCCATTGACAGCACGTCGACCCTGGTATACCACATCGTTCCAATTCACTCTATTCCTTGCACGCCTTTCACGCTCCTGCATGTTCAGGCCCCGATCACTCAAAATCTTTTTCACTCCATCTTTCCACCTCCAGTTTGGTCTCCCACTTCTTGTTCCCTCCACCTCTGACACATATATCCTCTTTGTCAATCTTTCCTCACTCATTCTCTCCATGTGACCAAACCATTTCAAAACACCCTCTTCTGCTCTCTCAACCACACTTT
Organism: Panulirus ornatus; assembly: GCF_036320965.1. Taxonomy (NCBI): domain Eukaryota; kingdom Metazoa; phylum Arthropoda; class Malacostraca; order Decapoda; family Palinuridae; genus Panulirus; species Panulirus ornatus. The sequence continues at coordinate 4,002,603 of NC_092289.1, read as the reverse complement.
TTATTACCACACATCTCTCTTACCCTTTCATTGCTTACCCGATCAAACCACCTCACACCACATATTGTCCTCAGACATCTCATTTCCAGCACATTTTTTGTAGGTTAAATATTTTGATGAGGACTAGAATGGCATTGGTGAAGTTGAATTTTTTTCCTTTCATGATTTTTTTGAAGTCTCATCTTCATGGTGCCCTTGTGAAATCCATATATCTTTGTATTAGATTGTACACTTATATATTTTTTTATTTGCATTTTTTGATTCATTAGGTATTAATACCCAATCGAGCAAGAGCCTTAAGCCTGCATGATGGGCTTTGTGAGTTTTCTGATTGGTTCAGTCGAATGTTGTGCAAGCATATCCCTGTTCAAGATGATCAAATACCCTCATGGTCTCTTGCATCATATGTGGATGCTAGTTTTATGGTTTCAAAACAAAGAACTGCTGTTCCAGGTTAGTAGTTTTTTCTTGATATTTTCTCTTATCACTTTGCTATGACTGGGCAATTTGATTACAGAAAAGTTTGATAACCCCTTTTTTTTTCAGAAGATTCATACTGTATAATGGAAAGCTAAACTTATGTTTGTTAATTTTTGTTAAGATTTAATTTTTGTGTCTCTGTCATCTAGAATGATAATGATATTGGTCTCAATGATATTGGTCTCATTCCTTTTATTTGTAGATATTTTGGGTATGATATCCTGAATAAGACTGGCATTGAAGTTATCATTAAAAATCATATTGATGTTAGTATTTCTTTAACCAAATCTACTGTTTCATCACAGTTTGTGAAAATATCTGATAGTGCATTGTGAAATGTTGCTACTGTTCTTTTAATGAGAACTTTTTTTTTTTGTCATGGTGTGTATGTACAGCTGAGAATAGTAGTTCAGACATCTTAAAAGTCTTAACCTTTAACTTAGATTTATGAAACCATTCACTTCATGAAAGTTCCAAGAAAATATGTGAATTTCCCTGTACTTTATGAAAGATCTAACAAACAATGTATAGATCAATTGGGAGCACCAGCACATCAGTGATATACTAATGAGAATATTGGGTATTCATACATTGGTATCAGCATCATTGCTCTTGCTCGTACTGTTATGTACTTCATTTTTAAGCCCGTGTCGACAAATTCCCAAAGTGAAGTAATGCAGGTGGCCATTTGTATGTAATGCACTTTTTGCTTTTGTGATCTGTGTGTATTATGGAATGAATAGCGTGCAAATATATTGTGCAATGAATGGTGTACAAATTCTTGTCCACTTATACTGTACACTCCCAAACAGCTTATCAATCATAACTTTGGTTTCACATGCCCTCTGTGCAATATGAATTACCAGATTTTATATGCTAAGAATGTAGCTTTGAGACATTGTTGGGAAATAGCGTACCATAAAGGATGGGCTCATGTAGGATACCAAAGAGGCTGGTTTCATACAATTTTGACAGCCGATGCTCTTTTTACTTATTTCTTCCCCTTGTCTTTCTTGCATATGCTGTTCCATGCATTCTTCACCCATTTCTCTCTCTCCAGTACCTTTCAATCTGTTTTCCAGGTTACAGGGGGTCTTCCTCTCACCAGTCCTTTTAATTCTACTATCAAGCACTTGTTGTAAACTCCCCATCTTGCATTTTTTCCACATGCTTAAACCACTTTTCCAATCCACAGTTAATTCTGTTTGCATTTCCTGCCATACCAAATTTCTCAAACACCCTGTCATTACTTTCTTCTTTCCATCTAGTCATGTCACATGCTCCTCGCAAATAACTCGCATCCACAGCCTGGATTCTTGATATCGTGTCCATGTTTCAGTGCATAGGTATAATCAGGAGGACTGAGCTGGCTGCCCCATAATCCTTTCATCATTTTCATACTTACATCTCTTACCCTTCATTATTCTGTAAAGGAACCCAAAATCTTTTTTACCCTATACTACTCTCTCTCTCTCATCTTTCCTCTCTTATCATCAGTATTTCCCATGATAGCTCCCAATTATGTAACCTCTGTCACCTCATCCAATTTTTCTTCCCCCATATCTGTAACATGGTTTTGTAGATGACTTCTTTCACTCTACAAGGTTTTACAAAACTTATACTTTCACCCTATTTCCTTTCAAGCACTATTACTTTACATTTATTTGCATGCCTACTTATAGTTACTTATTTGTGTGGTATACCGTTTTTGAAAAATCTACAGCTAGAACAGGTGTTCTTACTAATTAGCATGCTATTACTTCCTCAGGTGGTGTTGATCATGTATTAAGTACACAGAATCATTCATTGCCTCATGAAAGTTTTCATCAAAAGACCTGGCAAGAACAAGTTAGAAATACTCCTGTGACACAAGGTTCAGACATCATTATGAACACAGCCACCAGTCCATCTTCTGCAGCAATGTACTTAATATCGGCTGTAAAAGCTGCATTAGGATCTCAGGTATTTCTGAACTGTTCTCTGTAGTTAGAACTTGGTCAGAGGGACCAGATCATATAACAAGTGTGCTCATGTTTCATAGATTTAAGAAAAAACAAACAAATGACTTCCATGTCCATACATACTTTCTCTTCATGAGGAAGGATTACATCCCCTCCTTCCATTCGTTTAGTGTGTGTATTGTAATTTTTCTAAATATTTTTTTGTGTCATTCACCTCACATGCAGTGTTTGTGTAAATCAGAATGATACGAAGCTTTAGACAGAGAGACATTAGTGATAATTCAAAATGTGATGATGGCATAATCCTTTCTGGAATTATGGACGAAGAATCTTATATTGCAAAGTGCCCATGAGAATATTCCATATTACTGCAGAACTTTATGATATTCAGGCTGCAGAAGCAGAAGAGACCACCTAACCATGTTAAAGGCCACTCTTGGAGAAACAGGCTACCCACCTTAACAGGTGTTTACTGTAGATGAGAAAGAGCTTTACTGGAACTGTATGCCTCATGGAACATTCACTTCCAGGAAAGAGAGGGTTCCTTGGATTTGAATCATCATAAGATCACCTGACTGTTCCACTTGGTGGGAATACTATAGGAGGATTGTGGCTGTGGCCCCCTGCTGTTGTATCGCTTTGAGACGCTAAGGGCCATAAAGGTCTGTTATAAACATTTCTTTGTTTTGTGCTTGAACAACAAGGCCTGGATAATGGTCGAAAGTTTTCCAGAATGTTTTAATTCCTATATCAGCCCTGATATAAAGGATTATTTTCCTTATCATTGATAGTGTCCAGATTGTCTTGTCAACTTGCATGACTCATTTAAACACACATGGGTTTTTGCTGCCAACTGATATGACCTAGTTCCTGTAAATAGTAAATCAAGGACTTACAAGGACATATATGACTTTTGTTTGTGTGTGTCACACCGTTTCACATTCTAAATGGAAACAGATGACAATGATGAGCCTGTGATACAAGAGCTTTGATATCATTGTCCCACCATTGATGACACTGGTAATTCATAGCAGGAAGTTGTGTCAGCAATTTTAATGGTGTTTGGTGAGAATCTCACCTCAATGTGTTGCTGAATTCCATGGATTTGAAGAGACAGGTTCAGAAATTCAACAAGATGTGTTGGGGTTGACCAAACAAGTTGGACTGGATAACATAGAGGAGGAGGACTTAAGTTGCTTGAGTCCCATGAAGAGGACAACAGTGAGCTGAGGAAAAGGCTGTCATTAAAGAAACAACTTCCAAGAATGATAACTGTGAATATATTGTCTCAGGCTTTCAATCATCTGGACACAGCAGTGACAGTTTTAAGAGAAAATTATCTGAACAGAGAATGCTGCTGTGCAGTTAACAGATTGATAGACATTGGCGTAATCAGTAATACAGAGCTGTACAAGCCAAAAGAAGTTATTCAGCTGTTATATTTATATTTCATTTCTTCTTTTCTTCTTTCAAACTATTCGCCATTTCCCGCATTAGCGAGGTAGCGTTAAGAACAGAGGACTGGGCCTTTGAGGGAATACCCTCACCTGGCCCAATTCTCTGTTCCTTCTTTTGGAAAATTTATTTATTATACTTTATCGCTGTCTTCTGCGTTAGTGAGGTAGCACAAGGAAACATGAAAGAATGGCCCAACCCACCCATATACACATGTATATACATACACGCTCACACACGCACATATACATACCTATACATTTCAACGTATACATATGTATACATACACAGACATATTTATTTAGTTATTATACTTTGTCGCGCTCTCCCACGTAAGCGAGGTAGTGCAAGGAAACAGACGAAAGAATGGCCCAAACCCACCCACATACACATGTATATACATACACGACCACACATGCACATATACATACCTGTACATCTCAACATATACATATATGTACATACACATGCAGACATATACATATATACACATGTACATAATTCATACTGTCTGCCCTTATTCATTCCCGTTGCCACCCCACCACACATGAAATAACAACCCCCTCCCCCCGCATGTGCGCGAGGTAGCAATAGGAAAAGACAACAAAGGCCACATTCGTTCACACTCAGTCTCTAGCTGTCATGTATAATGCACTGAAACTACAGCTCCTTTTCCATATCCAGGCCCCACAGAACTTTCCATGGTTTACCCCAGACGCTTAACATGCCCTGGTTCAATCCATTGACAGCATGTCATCCCCAGTATACCACATCGTTCCAATTCACTCTATTCCTTGCACGCCTTTCACCCTCCTGCATGTTCAGTCCCCGATCACTCAAAATCTTTTTCACTCCATCTTTCCTCCTCCAATTTGGTTTCCCACTTCTCCTCGTTCCCTCCACCTCTGACACATATATCCTCTTGGTCAATCTTTCCTCACTCATTCTCTCCATGTGACCAAACCATTTCAAAACACCCTCTTCTGCTCTCTCCACCACGCTCTTTTTATTACCACACATTTTTCTTACCCTTTCATTACTTTCTCGATCAAACCACCTCACACCACATATTGTCCTCAAACATCTCATTTCCAGCACATCCACCCTCCTCCGCACAACTCTATCTGTAGCCCACGCCTCGCAGCCATATATCATTGTTGGAACTGCTATTCCTTCAAACATACCCATTTTTGCTTTCCAAGATAACGTTCTCGACTTCCACACATTCTTCAATGCTCCCAGAACTTTCACCCCCTCCCCCACCCTATGATTCACTTCCACTTCCATGGCTTCCATAGCTGTAGAAATGAGCTATTTGAGAAGAGCATGTGATGTCACTAGATGGAATGAAGAAAAAATGAAAGGGTGTATGAAAGATATGGTATGGCAAGGATTGCAAAGGGTACAATTGTGGAGTTATAAAATGGGTGAGACATGATACTTTGAGGTGGTTTGTGCTTGTGGAAAGATTGCAGGACTGGGAGTTTACAAGGGGAGTGTATGATAGTGCAATTAAAGGGATTAGTGTGAGTGGAAGACCACCTGTAACATAGGCAGATAGTGTGGAGGAATACTGGAGGGAGAGAAACAGAGGAAGAATGTGTAGAATGGTGTATGCGAGGGAGGCATTTAAGGAGAGGGATGAGTGGAGACTCTTTTGCCATGGCCACCCTATGATGGGAGTTCCTTGAGGGAATGGGTGTCAGAGATAAAGATAGATTGAATCTTATGAAAAGCAGCCACTTACACTAAGAATACAGTAACTATTAAGAATTGTCATTTATGACAAATGTATACCAGATAACCCTTGGAATCACAGTGTAATCTTAAAGCATTTGCTCATGATGAGAATAAATGAATAATGGTGACATGCTGCTTGAGAATGTAGAAGAGTTACATAGTAATGACATGAATATTGTAATATTCACCCAAGTTTATGAATGGTTCTCAAATCTACACACAGTCGTAAAAATCAGGTTCTTTGGTTTAAGGTAGTAAAGTCTGTGCTACTACTGTATATTTGCATTTGGTTGTATTAAGGAACTTCAGTTGCACTATTTTCCATAGGGAGTCTTGCATCCTGTCCCCTTCAGTCCAGCCCTTCAGTTTCCCCTTGCACCATATCTGAAAAAGGGATGCACTTGTGAAGGAACATGCCAGTAAGTACCTTTTTTGGCTTCTCAGAAAAAATGAATTAGAAATTAGAACTCTTGATCTTGTAAATGGGACTAGAAAATGATATATGATAACCAGCCTCTTGTTTGTGTATCACTCCATAAGGTATATTTGTTTATGTAGGATCTTTCAATTGATATGATCTTATTGTTGTGCTTACACATCTTGCATAATCCTTACATCTAGATATAAATGTCTTATCACTGTAATATTTTCAGTTGTCTTTACTCTTCTTTGCATACTGGTACACTAAAAATGTTTATCCCTTATTTTTTGTCTGTCCTCATTCCTGTCACTGATTCACATGTCTTCAAAGCACTGAATGATTCATTACTTCCTTTATTAATTCGTATTTATTTTCTGTCTTTTGAAGTAATGCTCTAAATTTCTTCACATTTCTTATATTGATTTCAATAACATTTCGTTATACTTATTCATATATATGTATGTTTTATGTTGGGCAGGCTGGTAAGGATCATTCTGTTAGACTTAAGCAACAAGAATCAAATGCCTTGTTTAATTACGCTAAAAACTATGATCATTGTATTGACTGGAATAATGCCATCTCAATTATTAACTCTTAACTCCAGTGCCACGAGAAATATCATTGAATCTTTACTTACTGAATACACAAAGAATTATAATTTTGATATAAGTGATGGTCTATACAAATTGGATAAACTTTATTGTTGATAAAATTTGTAAACAATTTACCTTTTTGTCCACATAATAGGTTTATGAAACACTCGTTGTCTCTCTTGGACAATCACATGTTTATCAAATGGTGTCCTAGCTATGTCTCTTTGTTGTATATCAACTGACTGTTACATTTCTCTCTTGTGTCTCCTCTGATGATGTGATTATTACACAAAAGTGCACTTGGGAACTTGTCGTATTTCATTTTTCCCGTGGACTCATTGGAATATATATGTATATATGTATACATATATATACATTTTATCCCTGGGGATAGGGGAGAAAGAATACTTCCCACGTATTCCCTGCGTGTTGTAGAAGGCGACTAAAAGGGAAGGGAGCAGGGTGCTGGAAATCCTCCCCTCTCTCTCTTTTTTTTTTTTTTTTTCCAAAAGAAGGAACAGAGAAGGGGGCCAGGTGAGGATATTCCCTCAAAAGTCCAGTCCTCTGTTCTTAATGCTACCTCGCTGACATGGGAAATGGCAAATAGTATCAAAGAAAAAAAGAAAAAAGAAATATATATATATGAATGAATAGATATATATATATTATATATTTATTATACTTTGTCGCTGTCTCCCGCGTTTGCAAGGTAGCGCAAGGAAACAGACGAAAGAAATGGCCCAACCCAACCCCATACACATGTATATACATACGTCCACACACGCAAATATACATACCTACACAGCTTTCCATGGTTTACCCCAGACGCTTCACATGCCTTGATTCAATCCACTGACAGCACGTCAACCTCGGTATACCACATCGCTCCAATTCACTCTATTCCTTGCCCTCCTTTCACCCTCCTGCATGTTCAGGCCCCGATCACACAAAATCTTTTTCACTCCATCTTTCCACCTCCAATTTGGTCTCCCTCTTCTCGTTCCCTCCACCTCCGACACATATATCCTCTTGGTCAATCTTTCCTCACTCATTCTCTCCATGTGCCCAAACCACTTCAAAACACCCTCTTCTGCTCTCTCAACCACGCTCTTTTTATTTCCACACATCTCTCTTACCCTTACGTTACTCACTCGATCAAACCACCTCACACCACATATTGTCCTCAAACATCTCATTTCCAGCACATCCATCCTCCTGCGCACAACTCTATCCATAGCCCACGCCTCGCAACCATACACCATTGTTGGAACCACTATTCCTTCAAACATACCAATTTTTGCTTTCCAAGATAATGTTCTCGACTTCCACACATTCTTGAAGGCTCCCAGGATTTTCGCCCCCTCCCCCACCCTATGATTCACTTCTGCTTCCATGGTTCCATCCGCTGCCAAATCCACTCCCAGATGTCTAAAACACTTCACTTCCTCCAGTTTTTCTCCATTCAAACTTACCTCCCACTTGACTTGACCCTCAACCCTATTGTACCTAATAACCTTGCTCTTATTCACATTTACTCTTAACTTTCTTCTTTAACACACTTTACCAAACTCGGTCACCAGGCCCTGATCGCTCAAAATCTTTTTCACTCCACCCTTTCACCTCCAATTTGGTCTCCCACTTCCCCTCGTTCCCTCTACCTCTGACACATATATCCTCTTTGCCAATCTTTCCTCACTCATTCTCTCCATGTGACCAAACCATTTCAATACACCCTCTTCTGCTCTCTCAACCACACTCTTTTTATTACCACACATCTCTCTTACCCATTCATTACTTACTCAATCAAACCACCTCACACCACATATTGTCCTCAAACATCTCATTTCCAGCACATCCACCCTCCTCCACACAACCCTATATATAGCCCACACCTTGCAACCATATAACATTGTTGGAACAACAATAGCAATATATATATTATGTTTATTTATTATTCTTTGTCGCTGTCTTCTGCGTCAGCGAGGTAGCGCAAGAAAACAGATGAAAGAATGGCCCAACCCACCCACATTCACATGTAAATACATACGCATCCACATGCGCATATACATACCTATACATTTCAATGTATACTTAGATATACTTTTTTTTTTTTTTTGCCGCTGTCTCCCGCGTTTGCGAGGTAGCGCAAGGAAACAGACGAGAGAAATGGCCCAACCCAACCCCATACACATGTATATACATACATCCACACACGCAAATATACATAGCTACACAGCTTTCCATGGTTTACCCCAGACGCTTCACATGCCCTGATTCAATCCACTGACAGCACGTCAACCCCGGTATACCACATCGATCCAATTCACTCTATTCCTTGCCCTCCTTTCACCCTCCTGCATGTTCAGCCCCCAATCACACAAAATCTTTTTCACTCCTCCTTTCCACCTCCAATTTGGTCTCCCACTTCTCCTCGTTCCCTCCACCTCCGACACATATATCCTCTTGGTCAATCTTTCCTCACTCATTCTCTCCATGTGCCCAAACCATTTCAAAACACCCTCTTCTGCTCTCTCAACCACGCTCTTTTTATTTCCACACTTCTCTCTTACCCTTACGTTTCTTACTTAATCAAACCACCTCACACCACACATTGTCCTCAAACATCTCATTTCCAGCACATCCATCCTCCTGCGCACAACTCCATCCATAGCCCACGCCTCGCAACCATACAACATTGTTGGAACCACTATTCCTTCAAACATACCCATTTTTGCTTTCCGAGATAATGTTCTCGACTTCCACACATTCTTCAAGGCTCCCAGAATTTTCACCTCCTCCCCCACCCTATGATCCACTTCCGCTTCCATGGTTCCATCCGCTGCCAGATCCACTCCTAGATATCTAAAACACTTAACTTCCTCCAGTTTTTCTCCACTCAAACTTACCTCCCAATTGACTTGACCCTCAACCCTACTGTACCTAATAACCTTGCTCTTATTCACATTTACTCTTAACTTTCTTCTTTCACACACTTTACCAAACTCAGTCACCAGCTTCTGCAGTTTCTCACATGAATCAGCCACCAGCGCTGTATCATCAGCGAACAACAACTGACTCACTTCCCAAGCTCTCTCATCCCCAACAGACTTCATACTTGCCCCTCTTTCCAAAACTCTTGCATTCACCTCCCTAACAACCCCATCCATAAACAAATTAAACAACCATGGAGACATCACACACCCCTGCCGCAAACCTACATTCACTGAGAACCAATCGCTTTCCTCTCTTCCTACACGTACACATGCCTTACATCCTCGATAAATACTTTTCACTGCTTCTAACAACTTGCCTCCCACACCATATATTCTTAATACCTTCCTCAGAGCATCCTTATCATTTCTATCATATGCCTTCTCCAGATCCATAAATGCTACATACAAATCCATTTGCTTTTCTAAGTATTTCTCACATACATTCTTCAAAGCAAACACCTGATCCACACATCCTCTACCACTTCTGAAACCACACTGCTCTTCCCCAATCTGATGCTCTGTACGTGCCTTCACCCTCTCAATCAATACCCTCCCATATAATTTACCAGGAATACTCAACAAACTTATACCTCTGTAATTTGAGCACTCACTCTTATGCCCTTTGCCTTTGTACAATGGTACTATGCACGCATTCTGCCAATCCTCAGGCACCTCACCATGAGTCATACATACATTAAATAACCTTACCAACCAGTCAATAATACAGTCACCCCCTTTTTTAATAAATTCCACTGCAATACCATCCAAACCTGCTGCCTTGCCGGCTTTCATCTTCCGCAAAGCTTTTACTACCTCTTCTCTGTCTACCAAATCATTTTCCCTAACCCTCTCACTTTGCACCTCACCTCGACCAAAACACCCTATATCTGCCACTCTATCATCAAACACATTCAACAAACCTTCAAAATACTCACTCCATCTCCTTCTCACATCACCACTGCTTGTTATCACCTCCCCATCTGCGCCCTTCACTGAAGTTCCCATTTGCTTAGATATACATACACAGACATATACATATATACACAGGTACATAATTCATATTTTCTGCATTTATTCATTCCTGTCGCCACCCCATCTCACATGAAATGACAACCCCCTCCCCCCATATGTGCGCGAGGTAGCGCTAGGAAGAGACAACAAAGGCCACATTCGTTCACACTCAGTCTCTAGCTGTCATGTATAATGCACCGAAAGCACGGCTCCCTTTCCACATCCAGGCCCCACAGAACTTTGCATGGTTTACCCCAGACACTTCACATGCCCTGGTTCAGTGCATTGACAGCATGTCAACCCCGGTATAATACATCATTCCAGTTCACTCTATTCCTTGCACACTTTTCACCCTCCTGGATATCCAGGCCCTGATCACTCAAAATCTTTTTCACTCCATCCCTCCACCTCCAATTTGGTCTCCTTCTTTTTCTCATTCCCTCTACCTCTGACACGTATATCCTCCTTGTCAATCTTGCCTCATTCATTCTCTCCATGTGACCAAACCATTTCAACACACCCTCTTCTGCTTTCTCAGCCACACTGTTTTTATTTCTACACATCTCTCTTTCCCTTTCATTACTTAGTTGTTTAGTTTTTAGTAGTCACTAAAATGTAGCATCTGTCATATTCACAGTATTCATTGGTATGATATGGTTGACCATGCACAAGATTTGTACTCTTGCAATACTAAGTAGGAATGTTGTTTATTATGTCTGCTTGCATAAATATTTTTTTTCATTTTTACGTGTATTGTATAATCTGCAGCATAATGGAGTGTCCTTGTGCACGAGCTGGGGCATTATGCTGTACTAAACAGACCTGTCAGTGCAAGGAATGTGACAACCCTCTCAACATTTTGCATGTGCTTGGTCTTGATGTACACACTGCACGTGTTGATGAATGTCTCATGCAGAATTTATATAGCTACGATGTAGGTATTTTCTTTCATTCTTTGCATTTCATTTTATTGATGAGAAGCTAGATTTCCATTGCATGAATCTCTGTGAATTGTTTAGGGCTACAGGTATATCAGATGTGAATTCCAGAGGAGTGGTATTAATTTGTGTGCTGTAGAGTTACTTTGTTTGTGAAGTTGAAGCTGTGAGTAGAAACATTGATCTTGCCTAATGAATCGACTTGACTGCAAAGTGAAATGAAAAATCTCATGTTGGAGTGAGATCCAATGTAGCGCTACATTAGGCAGAGCAGGTAAATGCGATTGAACTAGGAAGTTGCATGCACTCAGTTCTCCTCAGGGAAATGATGACCGAGTTGAAAGTACTGTATTGTGTCTAGTTCAACATTCCACACTTCACTTCACTTCAGAAACTTCCACTTTGTACTTATTTACATATGATTACTTATGTATACATAATAGAATGAGAATGCTGTGCAGTTTGAGGTTCTTTCTGTTAGCCTTCTAGCCCTACTATTCAACTTTTTTTTTCCCCTTTATTCAGTGGTGAATTCAGCAGATACAATAAAGTTAAAGAGAAAAATAATATATAGAAAGATGAACCAGAAATGAAAAGCTGGATCCTGCATAGCAGTAACTGATATTTTCAACCAGTAGTATTACAGATATCAGATATGGAGTGCTAAATCTTACTGCCTCAAAGTTTCTGGTAGTGAATAACCTAAAGTTCTTTTTGCACATGATCTTCTCATTAATGAATAAACTTTTTGTCCTGACTGAATAAATATTTGTCAAGTTACATGTACTTCCATTTTCATTTGCATTTGGCAATACAAGCACATAAAGCCTCTCGGTTGAGTCACATGCATCTTCTTAATTCTAATGTTCTGTGGTGATCATGTGATGCCCTTCTTTGGCATTAGTGCTTCTCTCATTTATTTTTTTAAAAGTTCAGATGGCTGGTGAAATGCTTGTTCATGCTTCTTAACTGAATAGGTTGTAGTAGTCGGTGGGAACATTAGGTAGGAGCCTCTGCAAACCCTGCCCTAGACTTGCTCTGTGCCGAGTGGCCTGATAAGGATTGGCACTAAAAGCTGAGAAGTGGCACAAGTTCACTAGTAATCAAGGCTCTGTTACCATGGCCACCCCCTTGAGGGAGTTCCAAAAGGGAACAGGCATCAGAGTTATAGATAGATATATAGCTTCTTAATAACATGTGGATAGACTTCATCAAGATTTTGCTTGTAAAGATGAAGATTCAGCAGTGGGTTAGTTAAATATACCACAGTATTTTTTAACATCTCTGATACTTTATTTTCTCTTAAACATTCTTTGTCAATGCTTTGCAACTTTTTTATCCTGCTACCAATATATCCACATTTCCTTAAGTGTTCCTGAATATTGAATGAGTTTCCCCATGTTTTCATTCGGAAATTCTCCCTGCTACTCTACTTGTTAATGCAAAGTTGTGAATGGATCATAAAGAGTGTAAAGGACAGAATTTGTTTGTGGATTAGGGGTTGAGAAAATTCACAAAAAGAGAAAAAAGTTTTGTAAGTTCATAATGAACTTGAATATGAGAGGGTTGAAATAGAAATGAATACTTAGATGAAGAGAAGAGTAAAAGGAGTAATTTGCAGAAGGAACAAATATGGATGAATGTATTGTTATAGCAAGGATGTTCAAACCTCATTGATTAAGGTGCTTTAGAGGCTGACCAATTTGGTTTGATTAATTGCATTTTGGATAAAGACGAAGTAGAGGTAAGTGAAACAGTTTAGAAAGAATTTTTAAATGAATCATATTACAGTTGTATCAAAGAAAATCCTGCTTTTTTTTATTTGCCCATATTTATTAGTATACTTTGATATTGAGAAAGACAGTTTTATGTTGCCATACTTAAATGCTTTATGTTGGGATAGTTCAGTTTTTGTTGTGTATCTGAATGTACAGTGTAGTTATGCATTTCTAACTGCTTATTTGTTGTTTTAGCCGTTTGAAGTAGTTTTTGACATGAGTTGCATGATTACCATGTGTGGTGCAGGTAGTCGAGAAAATTCGTGAGAAAAAAGTTTAGTAAGTACATAATGAACATGAATAGGAGAGAGTTGAAATAGAAATGAATGCATAAATGAAGAGAAGAGTAAAAGGAGGAATTTGCTGGTAAAATGGCTAACTGGTTCATGAAGGCTTTGGGCCCCTATGATAGTGTAATCAGTAACTGTAAGGCCTTGCAATAGTGAGTGGTTATTTTTTGTGGACTGTGGAAGTTAGAAGGGAAAGTGCATTTTGAAATAAAGTACTCTTGATTTATTATTACTTATCTTACAGATGGCTGGCTTGTGTTCTCTGTTGGTGTCGCAGGTTATTCTTCCCTGTTGTGGAGCAGCACCTGAGTTACTGCACATTATTCCTGGGACAGTAGTATGTAACTGCTGTGGCATGGCAGTGTGTTATTCATGGTGCAGTCATCATATCCATTTACAAAACCTCTGTCCACGAAACCACTGTCTTGTCTGCTGCTGCTGTAAACCAGCACTTCATACCCATTGTCAGGTATAGTAGCAAAAGTGTGTGAAAAAGTAATCCCAAGATTCCAGCACAATTAAAGAATATTATTTTTCTGTATTTATACTGTGTATTTTTACTTTAGAATTGTTTATTGCTTATTTGCCTAAATGGGAAGTGAACTTTATAGTTGTAAGACTCCCTCAGTTAATCTTATATTTCTTACAGGCATTCTGTTACATTTAATTACCTACCCATTCTTGTACTGTCACATTCCAAAAGAAGGAATTAAGGAAAACCAAGCAATGATGGATTCTCAAAGGTTTGGGTTGTGATGGCTGAATGTGCTATGATTTAACTTGGATGAAAAGAAAGGAGAGATGGTTGCTATGTTTAAGGAGAGAAACCTGGAGAAAGCTTGGAATGATTCACTCATTTTGCCACTATTTTAGTAGTTATACACTGTCACTGCACTGGAGTTGCCCCTTGCCAGTGGCCTGTTGAGGGTGCGGCACTAACAGCTAAGAAGTGGCACTAGAGTTCACTAGTTATGGAGACTTGATTGCTGTGGCCACCTCTCTGAGGGAGTTCTGGGTGGGAGCAGGCATCAGAGATTTAGATCGATAGATATAGGAATTTGTTTGTTAAATTACTCTGCATTTTTTCTGCACATGATGCTTTACTTGTATTTTTTTCAAAGTTCTAGTGCTAGTGCTGTTTGTGGATGATGAAATTCCAAAATAATAAGGTGAAATTGTAGCCTGTACAGGAATCCAAACACTTTTACATTATTGTTCATTTAAATCATCACTGTCACTTGATGAAGAAGGTGGTAGACATCTGAATCATCATCATCGCTACCCTTGTTTATGGTATCAATGGTGTTTTTATTATCAGAGCAATATTCTCCTAGTATTTCCTCAGTTTCTTTGTCCTCCCAGCTACGCCATATTACTCCAAGATTCATTGTAAGAAAGTGGCATTCTGATGTGCAAATTATTCCCAGTGATGGCAGTACTTCCTGATAGGATACTAGATAGATAAATGTTGTGCTAGATTTAAAAGGGTTGGGGGGATTCTAGTACTATGCATACTAGGAATTACCTTGGGGGGGGTCATGCTACTGACTTGTGTATAGTAGAGAAAAACAGTGAAGATGTTAATCATCCAGTTGACCTGTCATACCATTAGTAGCCAATAAATTGCAGGAGTAGATTCTCCTTCCTCTAGTTCTACTGCAGCCATCATTATACAGTAGGTGTAAAGGTTATCATCCTGCATGTTACATGTACATGGTGATCCAACAGAAAATATGTAGATTGTTGTTTGATGGAAGTGATGAGAAGAAACACCTGTGTATCAGATGGTTAGGAATGTGAAGAAGAATGACATGATAGTTTTGAAGAAATATGTGACTTAGAGAGTGATTGTAGCAGGATTTTATAAGTGGCAGGGATGTTATCATTGATGAGCAGCCTTCTCACCCTCCGCTTGGCCCATAATTTATGCAAAGGAAATTACGTAACAACTGGGCTTGATCTTTTCTTATTGTTATTCTGGTTTAATGGAGGACTTTATTATAGTAAGAGAGAAGATAATGTAAATCAAAATTAATTGAATTTTGCCATAACAAAACAAACTGGGAAAAGAGAAGTTATTTGAGAGAAGGAATAAAATGAAATAGTGTCTTTACCCCTTTCAGTGTGATGGACATCACATTTAAGTAGTGTAGTGCAGTGAATGCCAGTCAGTTCATAGTTTTTAGCTCTCACCTGGTCAAAGAGGCTACCCAAACAACTCTGGAGCTGCTTTGGGGTCTCAATAATGACCATTAGTGACTATAGTTAGTGGTTGTATGCCTTTTCTAAGGACTTAAGTAATTCATGCCCATCCCTACATGTAACACCCACCACTGCTCCCACATCACCCATATGTAGGATTGGCCAATTAGGAAAATGTATATTTCATAAACTACAAATTTTCAACTCTTACAAGATGATTAAATTTTTTCGTGAATTACAAATTTTCAACTCTTACAAGATGATTAGACTTGATGATAATTGTTTTGATAGTCCTGATGCACCTTATCATATGAATGAGATTATGAAATGAAAGTTCATGTAATTTGCTTACATAGGATTGGGTGGACTGCTAGAAAATGTGTATTTCCTAAATAAGGAATGGTTAAGACTTGGTTCTTATATTTTGCTCCTTTTCATAAAATTACTTTGTGTGTGTGTGTGTGTGTTCGCACATCAGGGGAAGCAGAGAAAATCACTTGAACATGAAAAAGGGTTAAAACCAAAGATGTCATTGCCAACACAACATTTTATGAGAAAATGAAAGAAGTAGGTGAAGCCTCAGTACCGTCATTGCCAACACAACATTTTATGAGAAAATGAAAGAAGTAGGTGAAGCCTCAGTACCATTAAAAATCATATATATATCTAAGGGGGAGGTAAATGCAAGAGTCCTGAAGAGAGGAACAGTTATATGATCTTTTGGGGATGAAGGGGCCTGGGAACTGAGTTAGTTATTGTTGCTGATGACATGGCAGTAGTGGCAGATTCAAGTGAGAAGCTGCAGAAGTAGGTTTCTTCGTTTTGGGAGAGTGTGTGAAAGGAGGAAGTTGAGAGTAAATGTGAATAAATGCAAGGTTGGTAAGTTTAGCAGTGCTGAGAGAGAGTGTTCGGTTTGGCTGTGAGTTTTAATGGAGAAAACTTGGAGGAAGTGAATTGTTTTAGATACATGTTGACTTGATAGAAAATAGAACCATGAAAGCTGAGGTAAGTCATTGTGTGAGTGAGTGGGTGAAGGTGCTAGAAAATAGAACCATGGAAGCTGAGGTGAGTCATTGTGTGGGTGAGTGGGTAAAGGTGCTGAGAGTATTGAGGAATGTGTGGAAGGAAAGGTCACTACCTGGGAGGGCAAAAATGGGTATTTGTGATGGTATAGTGGTCCCAGCAATGTTGTATAGCCATAAGGTATGAGCTGTAGATGAGAATGTACAGAGGAGGGATGATGTGTCGGAAATTAATTGTTTGAGAAGAATATGTGCTGTGTAGATATGTAGAGGGTTGATCAACTAAGTAATGATAGAGTAAGAGAGAGAGGTGTGTTGATATAGAGTATGGCTGAGAGAGTTGAAGAGGGATTGCTGGAATGGTTTGGGCATATGGAGAGAATGATGGAATCAAGGTTGGTGAAGATGACATATATGTCAGAATTGGAGGAAACAAGAAAAGGTGGACCAAATTGGAGAGGTAAGGATGGAGTGAAAAAGATTATGAGTGCTCAGGGCCAAAACATCCAGGAGGATGACAGGCTTGCATGTGATAGTGTGAATTAGAGTGATGTAAACAGAGGGTGACATACTGTTTGTGGACTGAACCAGGGTGTAGCAAGTAGCTAGGGCAAACCACGGAAAAGTCTGTGGGACCTGACTATGAGAAGAGGTTGTAGTTTTGGTGCATTATGCATGATAAGTAGAAAGTGATATAAGTAAATGAGGCCTTGCTGTGTCTGTTATTGGTGCTATCTTGGAAATGGAAAACATTGAATAAGCGTGAAAGAAAAAAAATACCAAGAGACAGAATTCTTGTTTAACAGAATAGAGTGGAAAAAGAAAACCAATAATTAAGAAAGGATTGAAGAGCTTGAACAAAAAATCAGGAATGCTGATGTAGATATAGTCAAAACTTTTAGAAGAAAACAAAGAAATGAAGAGAATGGTATTGGTAACATGGAAAATAATCTGAAATTATCATTTACGTATGTAAACAAATAAGGAAGATGAAAGTCAAATTAAGCCATTCAGAATTGGAGAAAAGTATGAAAAAGAGTACAAAAGAATATGTATTATTGCTAATGGGTATATCTGAAGCATTATTCTATTCAAAACATAGAGAAAATTTATTGGCAATGAGTTATATGGTAATTTTGATGAAAGTGCCATCTCCAATGTTGAATTAACTGAGAATGATATCATAGCAGCATTAGCAATCTTTAGGTTATTATGTGAAGACTTAACCTTCTTGAAAATCATGTTGTCATGGTCAGTTTTCTTTGATTCTGCTCTTCTGTGTATACACTTAAGAGATTTTCCATCTAATACGTGATTCTTCCAACACTGTAAATGGAATGCCAGACAAGAGTGCAATTTTATTTTATCTTTATTTTCTCGGACAGTGCTCACAGATGAGAATCCATGAACTTTGTTATAGCCATGAGTTCCTGGCCATCACCAAACCTAAGCACTTCTGATTTTACATCAAAGAGTGATAGTCATTTGTCCTGTACCTTCAAGAGTACCTTTACTCTTCCTGACAGACATACTGAAATGACAGTGCTTACTGTACTTTGTAGGCTAGACAAACCTAGGCAAGAACAAGCACCCATTGCAAGACAGTGTTCATTATAAGCTGACAGCCAGTGGGAGGGATATGAAGGGAAGCATATTTTGCCATTAAATGGGATAAGAATAAAAAAATGTTTAGCTCATGCATCATAATGAGATGTATAAAATGTTCTGAAGTGTATAAAATGTTCTGAAGTGTTTTTTTTATTAAAGGAAAGAATATTTTATGCATTAGAAAAGTGAAGGATTCCCAATCCTTCTGAATGAAAAATATCTCATGCCATTATCCAAGCCTGTACTCTGATTTCCAGTTGTCATGAGCTAAGCATTGCTTTTTTAGCTCATTAAGAAGGCATTTCCAGTAAATGAAGAAGACAGAGAAATTACAATAAGATATAAATGTATCATAAGATTGGGCTGATGAGAAACTAATGGAATTTAGTGGAGATATTTGAACAAGTAAGTAAGAGAATATCACATAATATCTCTAAAAAGGGCCAGCAGGAAAAGAAATTTGTGAAGAAGACAGTTAAAAACTAAGAAGTAATCTTAATGAGAGCATTTACTACGATAAACAAAACATCAATGATGAAGTAGTTCAATATGATCATGAAAAGCAAACCTTGATATTGCTATATTGTATAATCTTTATGAAAACAAGAAATTAGGATGCTAGATAGAATTCAGAAGCATTTCATATGTAAAATAGGGATTGAGCATTTTATTTGAAATATCATGAGACTTGTGAACCCTACAGCCTGGAAAGAAGAAAAGAAAGGTTTTGGATAATTTTTCTTGTAACTAGCATGACATGGGCAAAACATGCCTCTGTTTGGGCCATCTTGGGTGAAAGGAACACTAGTGCTAGTAAGACAAAAGGAGGAAATTGAAGTTATGAACTATCACATATGGCTGAAAGAACTCAAATTTTACAGTGTATATAGAAAATGAGAAAGATGCATGAAAATGTATACATAATGAAAGATTGGTGATAAAAGACATTACACTGGGCTTGATTAAGGTCCATTACCAAAGAAGAAACAAGACATATTACATTTGTAATGATACCTTGGAGTACATGGAAAAGACACCAAGACTTCACGTGTCCAAAGTGTAGGTAGGAAAGTCCATTCTGTATATCTATCTGTTTATCTGTACCTCTGATGCCCATTACCTACTAGATCCCCCTCGAGGGGGTGGCCATGACAAAAGTCTCTCCATAACTAGTGAACTCCAGTGTTTTCTCTTAACCTTCATGCCTCACCCTTAACAGGCCACTGGAAGAGGGCCTCTCTAGAACACTGTTTCCAGAGGCTCCTCCTTAATGTTCATACCAACTGCTTCCACCTAATGGGTTTGCTTATTGTTCCTACATGAAGTTCAAACCTACTACTTGTACCTAATGTTCCTACCCACTGCTATTACTTAATGTTTCTAACTAATGCTCCTATCTACTACTTATATCTGGTTCTCCTACCATTTTGCCAAAAGGCAGGGCTAGCACATAAACCTCGCTGCAGAACAATCTAAATTTATGAAGAATGAGTTGTGTGAGTTGAGTGTTGTTGTGTGTGACTAGGAGAGATTATATGTTTGTTGACTGAAATGCTGACAGTCGACATGAGGTTAAGGCAGAGAGAAAAGACAGCTACCTGGGTCAGAGGAGTGCAACATGATAATGATTGAAGTATTGGCGTATTATACAGCTATCACTAACCCTCCCAATACCCAGGCAGGTAGTACCAGTAATGTATATCCCTGGTCAGCTTCTGCCTATGAAACAGACAGGACAGGTGCAGAAGCATGTAGCAAGAAACTTAGATGGATGAAAACAGTTCCAAACAAACCCAGAATTGATAGTTATTTGATATGCTTGACAACATAAAGGAACAGTATTGTCAGCCAAGCAAGACAGGGTAAGTGCTTCACACTACCCTTGGCTCTTAGCAAAACCTCATCTTATGTACCTGTTGGTAGATACTCAGATGGTTTGAGATGTAGCACAGAAACTGGTATTTGTATCTGTTTTGCTCATAATTGACATCTATTGTCTGCTTTTGATTGTGCATGAATTGTATTTCTTATAGTAATTAGTTCTGTCTCTATTAACTCAGATTATATTTTCATGTAGTCTTTAAGATTTTCTTGTACAATTTATAGGCACAAGTATTTAGAGATCAGAATGCAGTATGAATTGGATCCAATTTATGTCATTGGTAACCGGAATATAAAGGCAAAAGAAATTATTGACTTCATGCCCCCTCATTTCCAGACTTGTCACCAGTGCACTCCATCAACAAGCCATGGCCAATGTGCTGAATGTGGGACACACAAACTTTTTTAATTTTAAGGGACTGGTAGCAAATGTGCATTGGATATCTTCTGACTAGAATTTGGTATTTGTTTCAGTTTTTTGAAATCTAAACAAAGCAATCTAAGTAGAATAGTTGATATTTCCCTAATATTAATCCTATTGTTTTTCTTCCATTTGTTCTGTTTAGTAGCCTGGTTCTGCAAATTGACTTTCTGAATTGATGGAGAAATGAGTGTCTAGATTAATGTTTATTGTTGATACAAACAAAAATATTAAATGAAGTTTTGGTTATGTATTGGATTCTTTAGTGGAGTGATGAAAAACATAACAATTATCAAGAAAAAATTATGAAGTAAGGATGGAAATGAATTAGGTCACTTTTGAATATGTGGTTAACAATGACTTTGAGACAGTTGATGCTGGTATTAACTTATTTTAATTCTTTCAGAAAGATAGAAATTTAAACTACTGCATGATTATGCTAACATAATACAGAGGAATCATATCGATCATAATTGTTATATTTTTCATGTGATTGACGGTAAGAAATTGATATAGATTATTTACCTCAAAATTATGTAAAAGTGACAGTGTGATTACTGGATGTAATGTCACCCCATACCTGCATATATGATACTGTAAAGAAAATTTAGATCAGGCCTGGTCGGAAGAGTCGTCCAGTTGGAAACATTTGGTTGAGTAGCAATTCTGGAAAATAACTATTGGATTAAGAATGATAAACAATTAGATAAATTGTTCTAAATAAGAGTATTCAAAGTAAATTGGGAGTTGCTTTTGAATGTAGCTTTAGGATAATGGAAGTTGATAGAGTCTGTAGTGACAATCAAAGAGTCAATTTTTTGTGACGATTTGGAGAAAATAAGAGCAAAATGTTCAAAATTTGAATTTGTTTAAACAAAGAGTTTTTATAGTTATTTAACGGTTCAGTAAGATAATGACATAGGGCTGTTAAGTAGTGGTATTGTTGAAGTGAAGAAAGCTGAAGGATAGATGAAGGGCTAGTTATAGATATGTATTTTATGTAGGACATGGGGATAGAGAAAATTGAGAGATTTTACAAGATTAGATTTAATGTGAATACAGGTAAGACCCTGATTTATTTTTTGTTTTGAGAAAGAGAATAAGAATATATATTACTATTTAAGTATTTGTTCTTTAAATTTCTTTCCTTCGGCTTTTCTCCCTCTCTTCGTTCACTGATGCATAATATCCTCTCAAGTCCATCCACTGCAGTACTGTCACTATTAATGGAGCAGCTTCCTTCTCTTATTCTATCAACATTAGTCTCCCTCAGGCTTTTGTTCTTTTTCCTACTCTCTTTTCTCCTTGAATAATCTTTCATAATCTAACCATGTTCACTCTTAATTTCATGATTCCACTTTATATAAGTTTATTATTCTTCCTCTCTTCAATAAGATACTTGGTGTTTTTCTTGTGCTAAATCGATCTTTTGATTCAGGCCTGGGCAATATCACAAAATAGAAAAGCAGAAACCTGGTTAAAGTCAATAGTGCTAAAAGGAATTTCTGCCTATATCACTTTCTGAATGAAAGTCATTTCCCACAGTTCAGTTTCAAAGCACTACAATTCATCACTGCCTCAATTTAAACTTGCTTGAAACCCCACATAACATTACAAGATCTGCTTTTCAAAAGCTGGGGGTGTTCTACAAGTGCCATAATTATTTGTTTTTGTGAGCTAATGTTTCTAATCAACCGGGGTTTTATTTACCCCATTATGAATTATTGCTCACATATTTAGGGGTGGTTCTTCTCGAGCTCCTTATTAACCATAAAATATCTAGGGATCACTTCTCTTCAACCATCCCTCTCTGTCCAATATGATGTTACTACCTTTTCTTTATTCTCTATATATCCCTTTGGCCACTGCTCTCAGGAGCTTCCTGTGTGAGTTCCTTTACTGAAGTTAGGATCTATTAACAGTTGTCTAGTTTCTGCGTCTCACAGTTTGTGTGTGAAGACCAGCTACACATACATTGACTATGATGATATCTCTTTCTCTGTAAAATTGAATCTGTGGGACTTTCTCCTTTCTTTTGTCTTCCTCACTTCCTATAACCTTTCTGCCTTTAAGAGCTAAGTCTACAAATGCCTGAGAAGCTCATAATTATTTTCTTCATTTTCTTACCTCATTTTCCTTTCACTGTAGATGGCCATGATTAGGGCTGTGCCCATGTCTCATTATAAAAGAAAACCAGAAAGTTAGAGCTATAAATATAGATTAAGTAGTGCTCTGTATAAGAATGGTTAAGTGAAGTTAGACATATATTGATAAAAGTTGAGTATCCCTTATCTGAAATTCTGGGACCAGAAGTGTTTCAGATTTTGGGTTTTATTTGGAATATTTGTATGTACATAATGAGATGGATTGTCAATGGATTGAACCAGGGCATGTGAAGCGTTTGGGGTAAACCATGGAAAGTTTTGTTGGGCCTGGATGTGGAAAGGGAGCTGTGGTTTTGGTGCATGGCCCATGATAGCTAGAGACTGTGTGTGAACAAATGTGGCCTTTGTTGTCTTTTTCTAGTGCTACCTCACACATGCACGGGGAATGTGGATGCCATTTAATGTGTGGCAGGGTGGCGACGGGATGGATGAAGGTAGCAAACACGAATATGTTCATGTGTTTCGGATTTTGGGTTTTATTTGGATTTAGGGGGAATGCCATTTTATGTGTGGCAGGGTGGCTACGGGAATGGATGAAGGTAGCAAGTATGAATATGTACGTGTATATATGTATATGTTTGCATGCACGGGCGTTTATGTATATACATGTGTATGTGGTTGGTTGGGCCATTCTTTTGTTTGTTTCCTTGCGCTTCCTCACTAATGCAGGAGACAGTGGCAAAGTATAATGATTAGATATATAGATAAGAATAACATAATGAGATATCATGGGGATGGGATCCAAGTCTAAATACAAAATCCACTTATGTTTCATTTACACTTTACACACGGCCTGAAGGTAATTTATACAATATTTTTAATAATTTTGTGCAAGAAACTAAGTTTGTGTAACACTGAGCTATCAGAAAGCTAAGGTGTCACAACCTCAGCTGCCCATGTGGACAGTCTGTGGTTGTTTGGCATCACCTTCATTCCTGATTCTGAATTGATATGTTACTGTTATAAGCAATCATTGTTTTACACTTATTCACACATTAGTACTTAACTGTAAAAAAATATGAAATACCAGTAATACAATGAAAAAATAGTGTTCAGGATAACTAAGCAGTACAGTAGCATCAGCAGAATACCCGTATCAGCTGCTGAACATTGATAACAACAAACAACTGCAGGTTTTCAGTTTCCACCCATGATGCTGTAATTTGGTTAAAAGATTACTGTACACTTTATTTTATTTTGTAGGTTTTATTTGAGATATAAGAAAATAAGCATTTAATTTTTGAGCTGTAAATGTAAAGAAAACTGAAAAGAATTGCATGACAATAATGTTGCTGGTCATGTTATGCCCAAACATAGGATTTTAGGTGGAGATAAAATTCAGATTTCACATGAAAGTAGTGTTTTGCACCTACCAAAAAAAAAAAAAAAAAAAAAAAAAAAAAAAAAAAAAAATCTGCTTAAGAAGGTAAATGCAGCAACAAATACTAGAACTACATATGGTTTGAGGAACTTGAGGGGGAGGGTACATCACTATTGACATCTTGAGAAGGAACATCAGAAGTTGACGGATAAAGAAGTGGGTCCTCTAGGTATGAGGAGGTGTTCTACTAGATGGCTTTTTTAAATGTTTCTTCCAGAGTCATCTGCCTCATTAACAGTAGTTTTTGTCTTAGAAGCCTCCTCTTTGATTTTGTAAACTGACATGATTTCTTGTTATGTCATGAATGCACTCTCCTCTAGTCCTTCAATAAGTCCATCATACATCTTCACTATGTTGTCTTTAGGGACTTTTCCTGTTGTGTTAACAAAGTCATCATCTTTGTCTCTATTATCACAGCCACCTTGATTGAGAACCATTTTAGCTATTTCACTATTGTTCTGTGAATGAACAACTGGAGCCTCATTATCGGTTAAAAACTTCTTCAATATCCACTTCTTCCAGCTTACTGACAGACTCTGCAGGTATATTTTTTGCATACATAAGGTCGGACATCATTTTGTTTTTTAATTGACATATAGAGCCTTCAAAATCACCATCTTGTTCATCATCACTGAACATAGTTGCAGGCCTGAGGTTGTGCCAGGCATGTACAACTGTTTCTTTATTCCCTCTGTTCCAAGCATTGGCAATAGCATATACAGCATCCTTCATGCTAAACTCCTTTTGGAAACCCTTCACACCCATGCCTCTGTTTACTGCTGCCAGCATGCTGTTCAAGAATGTGTTTTTATATATACTATTCATTGATCTAAGGATACCTTGGTCGCATGGCTGAATTAATGAAGTCACATTTGGGGGAAAGTTCATGACATAAACATCATTTTTGATGAGAATTTGAGCTAAAGGATGAACACAGTTGTCGAGGAATAACAAAATCTTGCACTCGTCATTCAGTCCAGTTTCCTTGCAGTGAGCACAAGCTACTGGTATAAAATGTTTGTGTAACCAGTCGGAAAAGATGTCCTTGGTGATCATTGCTATTTTGTTTGCATGATAATGGACTGGTGAGAAATTCACTCCTTTAAAACAGTGAGTACTCAAACTTTTGCCTATCATCTGTATCATAAACATGTTATGACGTGAGATTTTCATGAGCGATGATCTTGGCAAACTTGCTAATGAATATCTCCACTGCTTCATGATTAACAGATGCTTTTTCACCACAAATCTTTAAAAATCTAATGATATCTTTTCTTGAATTTCTGCAACCAGTCTGTTGAGTATTAACAGTTCCCTTCAATTTTCAGTTTATTATGATATATCTTTGCTTGTTTCATGATCAGCGTACCATTAAGTGGCATATGTTCATTGCGACACTGATTGATCCATTCTTTCAATACACGATCGAGATCTTCATTTTTAGCTTTATTTAGTGCATTTCTGTTTTTCATTAACTTCTGTTCATCACTGTCAGCATAGAACTACACAGTTTATCATTTTGTTTCTTCATGTCATAGACGGTGGTCATTCCAACACCACACCCTTCTTTAAGACATTTCACACTTACACCTCTCCAGTTTTTCCAGCAGCTTGATTTTCTGTGCTATAGATAAACATAACTGCTTCAAGAAAGTTACGGATTTTGAAGCATTTCAGGTTTCGGGTTTTTGGATTAGGGATGCTTAACCTGCAGTACAAAAGTTGAACTGTATGGGACACTGTGTACATCATCAGTGGGCAAAATGTGATTTGAGGATAGCATTTGGGTTATTTCAAAAGAAGTTTGACCTATTATTATTGTATGCACATGAAATATATATTGCTTTTACAAATAGCAGTTTTTTTGAGGCAGTTATAAAGGAAGGAGTGTAAATAGGATAACAGATGACAATTTCTTGAAGTTTGTGTTAAAGTAATCAATACAACAAAAGTTTGTGCATATGGATAGAGTGAATGAAGTAAGATGTGCTGGAAAACAATTTCAGTTTCTTGAAGAACACCAATGAAAGATCATTATTGGGGATAAATGCTTAGAGTGAAGGATCAGGTATGGATAACTACCTGTAAGGGATTGGTTAATGCACAAAGTTGTGCAAGAGTTGCCATGGTTGTTAAAGTTCTTGTCCACAACAATTTTATGGAATTATAAGTGAGGTTGGAGTTTGATGGCCACAAGGATGTAGGGGGGAGGAAAAATGTTGGAGACAGTCAGAGAGTATACTGTCTTAAGATGAATGCTTTCAGGCATAAGATAATACCAAAGATAAGGAACCTTAACAACAGAATAAATCTGTAAGAGAGGCACAGGTATAAATAAATTCTAAGAAATCTGCAGTGACCAATGTTCTTGGTCTTAGAATATCTCTTTGTCTTACTAAGAAAAACAAATTGATTGTTGATGGTTAGTTTCTGTAGCTTACCAAGATTTTTTGTTTCTGTCAAGTGTAGTTTTTGATAACGCAGCTGTCGTTCATTATTGGCATATATACATTATATAATTTGTTTATCATTAAATATCATTTTAAGTGATGTTACTGAATTCCAAATGCAGCTTGTATCAAAATTTTTAAGTTTTATCTGCATTAAAGTTCTGTTTAACCCATTTCAAGTGTATGATTGTCAGAATTTGTGAAAATTTCAAATAGAAACCTTTATGCTCTACATATGTATGTTTTTGAAAGAGCACATAACCCTTGTCTTCCAGACCACTGAATAACTAACCACCAATTCCCTTGTAGAAATAAAAAACTCACTCCAGCTTCACACTAAAACAGTTTATCTCTCCAGATTGATCTGCAAAATTGTAGGAGCAGTAGATAGTAAGTAGTAGGTTGGAGCTTTAGGTAGAAAAATTAGGTAGATGTAGTTAGGAACATTTGGCAAGTGCATTATGTAGAAGTAGCCAGTAGGAATATTAGGTAGGAGCCTTTACAAACACTGTGCTAGAGTCACCCTCAGTCAGTGGCCTGTTAAGGGTGTAGCACTAAAGGCTGAGAAGCGGCACTGGAGTTCACTAGTTATGGAGACACTGTTGCCATGGCCACCCAATCGAGAGAGTCCTAGTTGGGAATAGGCATCAGAGATATAGATAGATAGATTATTCTACCCTTAAAAATATGACATTGACAAATACACACTGGCATGATCCAACAAGTAGTACACAATTGCCCCTCCAGCCCAGTCATATACCCATTAGAAACTACTCTCTCCTTCCTCCTTAATGTTATGGTTGCCAACCATCACTCAAACATTATTGTAGATACTAATTAGCTACATATACAAAGGAATTCAAACAGCAACAGACCTTGGGTCTTTTCCAGGCTGGCTATGTTAGTGGAATATATCAGAAAATTACAGATTATTGTGGTAAAAGTTAGAAGGTATACAGACAATTCAAAGAGAATAACCTGCAAATTGTCAATGTGGCTAAGGAGGCCTAAATAATGTAAGTCTTGAAGCAAATTAATTATCATGTCTCTCCTTAAATGTATCTATAATTCTGCTTTTAATCACTGTAATTAGTAAATCATTGCATATGTTAGCAGTCCTGCTTGAGAAAAAATACTTCATGTCATCTGAGGTAAAACATTTGCCCATGAGTTTGTATCCATTATTATGAGTGAAATCAGATGAATCAAGTCATGATAGATTAAGATTACCAGACACTGATGATTTTGAATACATGTATTTGACCACCTTTAAGCCTTCTCTTTTCTAAGCTAAATAGATTCAGTTAATCTTCTTTCATAGGATTTGTTTCTCAGCCTGGGAATCATTCTCTTTGTCATATTTTAGGTAGTATAATCAAGACAACATAATTTTCAAAATGGGGACATACCAATGAAGTGCAATGAGTAAGGATGATTTCCCAGGACTAAATTTGAAGGCCTTAGGGATCCAAGAATTTGGTTTGCTCTTTTCACTGTTTCTATGTACTGCTTGCTTGGTTTTAGGTCACCAGAGATTATTATGCCCTAGTGTTTTTCATACTTAACTTTTGCAGTTCAACAGAATTCATGATGTAGCTTGCCCATTTTTGGTACTGATGTGTAAAACTTTGGACTTATTGATATTAAAATTTATTTGTCACCTATGAGCCCAATCCATTAGTTTGTCTAGGTCGGTTTTAAGCTGAAAACTTTCAAGTTCACTTGTATATTTATTTTCCAGCTTAATATTATCAGCAAATTGTGATATCGTACAATGCAGCTCATTAACCTATGTGAGAAGGAGAAGTGGTCCCAAGATTGATCCTTGTGCCATGACAGTCAGTCATAACTATGTTTTGCGGGCTACAAAGTACAACCCAATCACTGTCATGTTACTTGAGTTTTTCTTGTAACCTTTAATGCGGAATCGTGTCAGATACTTTTCTAGAATCTCGATAGATGACATCAAATACTATGTTGTACATGTTGATTATGAGATAAATCAAACAGATTTGTCAGACTTGAGCAATTCCATGAAAACCATGCTGAGAATTCTGTATAAAGTTGTAGTCCTCTAAATTCTATTTATCTTAAATGGTGATTCCATAAGTTTTCCAACTACAGACAGTAAGCTAAATGGGCGATAATTTCTGGGCAATGACTTATTCCCTTATGTTCATGATGCAACTTCTACAATGAAGAGTGATAACTTTTACTCGTCTGTTTTCCTGTATTCACCCCACATAAACTTCTGCAAAACATAACGACACTCTATGACCAATGGTCTTTCCCAGGGGAAGAGGTCACCTTCCAGAATGCTGGCTGGCATGTGCGAGAGATGCATGTCGGAGGTGGGCAGGTTAGAAAGGGTAGTGAGTGGTGGAATGACAAAGTAAAGTTGTTGTTGAAAGAGAAAAGGGAGGTATATGGGTGGTACTACTTACAGGGAAGGACTACATAGGTTGGAGAGATGTATAAGATGAAGCAGCTGGAGGTTAAGAGGAAGATACAGGGTTTGAAATTGAGGGGAAATGAGATTGTGGGTGATCCAGAATTAGTAAACTTAAGGGAATATAAGATGTTTTTGAATGAGGTTAATAGTGTGCAAAAAATAAGGAAAGAAAAGGGAACATCAGTAAACGGGGCTGATGGGAGAGGTGTAATAGGTAGTGATGATATGAGAAGTAAACGGAGTGAGTATTTTGAAGGACTGTTGAATATATTTGATGATAGGGTGGCCGATATAGGTTTTTGGATGGGGTAGAATGTGAAGTGAGAAAGTCACAGAGAGTGGTTTGGTGAAGAGAGAAAAGGAGGTGAAAGCCTTGCATAAGATGAAATGTAGCAAGGCGGCAAGAGTGAATGGTATTGCAGTTGACTTTCTTAAGAAAGGGAGAGACTGTGTTGTTGATTGGTTGGTAAGGGTTTTCAGTGTATGTGTGAACCATGATGAAGTGCTTAGGATTAGCAGAATGCATGTAGAATGTCATTGTATAATGGAAAGGGACAAAGGTGAGTATTCTAATTACAGAGGAGTAAATTTACGAGTTTACATGAGTAAGACAGACAACAGGAGGCCTGATTGGCCCATGACTGGGTTGTCTGAAGAAAAATGTAACTTGACAAAAGAAATTTAATTCCTCTTCATATTTTTTTAAGCTATCACCAACTCCCTGCTGCTGCACATTAACCTTCTAGTGTCCCCATTACCATTGTCATTTATATGTTTAATTCTGGCATTTTTCTCAAAGCATACCTGAATTTATGAAAATTTGTCTAAACAACTTTTGAAGGTATAGTTTTAGCTTTCCCTACCTTTGACGGTAACATATTCCTGTGCTGAACACACCTATAGGAAAAGAAGCTTTTTCCCACATCTGTACTTCATCTTTTAGCTTTGAGTTTTATTCCATTTCCTAGTACCATATTTTCTTGTATTTTGAAAAGATGTTCATGGTTTACTTTATCAAACTTGTTCAGAATTTTGAACACTTGGATTAAGTTGCCGCGAAGTCTACGTTTTTTAAGGGAGAAGAGATCCAATCGTTTTAGTCTCTTCATGTGCCAGATTTCTAAAGGATGGGATCAATATTGTCACTTGTCTTTGTACTTGCTCAAATTTTTCCTTGTCTTTTTTATAGTTTAGGGACCAAAACTGGTCTGCATGCTCATGGTGTGGTCTTGCTAGAGAATTATAGAGTGAGAATTGTTTATGGTATCTTATAATCTATGTTCCTGGCTATGAAACTTAACATATGGTTACCTTTTTTACTTGCTGCTTGACACTGTTTAGTGTATTTCAAATTGTTGCTCATGACAACTCCAAGGTCCTTTTCTTCATTTACTTTAGTTAGAGAGTTTTAGAATAGTTTGTAGTTGTATATTCTTGTATCCAAAGTGCATAACTTTAAATGTGTCTACATTAAACTTCAATTGTCATCTGGCTGACCACTCTGCTAGTAAGTTAAGATCACTCTGAATCATATTGCAGTACCACCTGTTTACAGCTCTCCCTCTTAGTTTAGTACCATTAGCAAATTAGATTTTAGATACAAGACCGAGTTCTTGGTCATTAGTATATATTATGAAAAGAATTGGGCCGAGGACTGACCCTCATAGAACACCACTCGTTACGTCAGGCCAATCTGAGGCTTCACTTTTTAATACTACACACTGCTTTCTTCTGGCAAGCAAGCCTCTGATCCAGTTCTGTGTGCTTTGAGTTTATGTAAAAGTCTCTTTTGAGGTACTTTATCGAAAGCCTTTTGGAAATCTAAATATACTACATCAGATGATAATTTTTCGTCCCTATCTTGATAAATAACATCAAAACATTCCAGCAAGTTCATCAGGCAGGATCTTCCATAGCAGCCACCGTGTTGGTTGTCCGATATGATTTTGTGTTCTAGAAATGATAATTTTTCCATCATTTTATCTAACACTGATGTCAGTCTAATAGGGAATTAGTTCAAGGTACACTTTTTGTCTCCTTTTTTATATGTAGGAGTAACATTTGCTAGTTTCCGGTCAGTTGGCATCTGCCATCCGATAGAGATTTGTTGAATTTTTAAAAAATCTTGGAGCTAAGTTATCTGAGCCATTGGATTTGTTAGGATTTGATTACTCCAAGTGTTTGAGTACCTCAGAGCTCTTTATTTCTCTACCTTTCAACTCTTTTTCATCAGATGCTTGAAACATTTTCATTGGTTGTGGTATTTGAGGTGTTTCTTCAAATGTGAATATTGAGTTAAAAGAATAAATTAGGATGGTAGCCATTTCCTTGTCGTCAGTAGGTTGTGTGTCATGTTCATTTCGTAATGGTCCAATTCCCTCTTTTACTGTCTTCCTTTACTTTATACATTTAAAGAATTCCTTAGGATTATTCTTGAACATTCAAGGATATTTTTTCTTCATTGTGCTCACTCTGCCTTATGACCTTCTTACACTCTCTTTGGATTTTGATTAATTCCTGGCAATTTTCATCGGTTCTCATTGATTTTAATTTCATATATGTTATCTTCTTTTGGAAAATTAGTCTTTCTATTATCCTGTTCATCCATGATGGTTTTGAAATATTGCAAGTTCTCTCCGTAATTTGTGGAATATGTTTATTTTCAACCTTAAGTAGTGTGCTTTTAGAATTATTCGACATTTCTTCTACTGTGTAAATGTCAAGAAGTTTTACCCAGTTGGTTCTGTGAATTTCTTGTCTAATGTTTTCAAAATTTGCCTGCGTGTAATCTAGGATCAAGATTTTGTCATTTATAGATAGAGTTGTGCGCAGGAGGATGGATGTACTGGAAATGAGATGTTTGAGGACAATATGTGGTGTGAGGTGGTTTGATCGAGTAAGTAACGTAAGGGTAAGAGAGATGTGTGGAAATAAAAAGAGCGTGGTTGAGAGAGCAGAAGAGGGTGTTTTGAAATGGTTCGGGCACATGGAGAGAATGAGTGAGGAAAGATTGACCAAGAGAATATATGTGTCGGAGGTGGAGGGAACGAGGAGAAGAGGGAGACCAAATTGGAGGTGGAAAGATGGAGTGAAAAAGATTTTGTGTGATCGGGGCCTGAACATGCAGGAGGGTGAAAGGAGGGCAAGGAATAGAGTGAATTGGAGCGATGTGGTATACCGGGGTTGACGTGCTGTCAGTGGATTGAATCAAGGCATGTGAAGCGTCTGGGGTAAACCATGGAAAGCTGTGTAGGTATGTATATTTGCGTGTGTGGACGTATGTATATACATGTGTATGGGGGTGGGTTGGGCCATTTCTTTCGTCTGTTTCCTTGCGCTACCTTGCAAATGCGGGAGACAGCGGCAAAAAAAAAAAAAAAATTATCTCTAATCAAATCAAATTGTGATTGTTGTTTTACAAACTCTCACCTACTTCGCAAAAGTTGATTAAGTTTGTGTGACTGATAAGGGCAAGATCAAGAATGTTTTTACCTCAAGTAGGTTTTTAGAAAAGCATCTTCAATCAGTTCTGTTAGTCTTGTTCCCTCTTGGTCACCTGTTAACTTGTTCCAGTTTATGTTTGGACTGTTGAAGTCTCCTACAATTATAACTTCTTTACTGTTTCTTTTAGTTTTGATTTCATTGTATAATATCTCATCGTTGTTTTTTTTGCTTAGGAGGTATGTAAAAAATGCCAACACAGTTTACTTTTGAACTTGTCAGTAATGTTAATATAAAGAGAGTTGTGTGTGTGCTTACTTTAATAGCACTTAGATTGTTATCAGTGTAGATCAAAACTCCACCACCTACCCTGTACAAGCGATCTTTCATAAATAGTTTGTATTCAGGTTTTGCTAACTCGGTGACTAAGTTTATTCTCAGAGTTTACCCAAGTTTCTGAGATTGCAATAATGTTCGGTTTTTCAGTAACTGCATAGGAAATGTTCATCACGTTTCGTTATGATGCTCCAGGCATTTGAGTATATTATTTTCTTGAGTTGATTTCTGGACTTGTTAAAAAGAAAGGGGGTGACTGTGTTTTGATTAGTTGGTAAGGATATTCAGTGTATGTGTGGATCATAGTTAAGTGCCTGAGGATGGATGGAATGCACGTATAGTGCCAATGTACAAAGGCAAATGGGATATAGGTGAGTGTTCAAACTACAAAGGCATAAGTTTATTGAGTATACTTGGAAAACTGTATGGGAGGGAATTGATTGAGAGGGTAAAGGCAGGTACAGAGCATCAGATTGGGAAGGAGTAGTAGAGGATGCATGGATCAGGTGTTTACTTTGAAGAATGTATGTGAGAAATACTTAGAAAAACAAATGGATTTGTATTTGGCATTTATGGATATGGAGGAGGCATATGATGGGGTTGATAGAGATGCTTTGTGGAAGGTCTTAAGAATATATGGTGTGGGAGGTAAGTTGCTAGAAGGAGTGAGAAGTTTTTATCAAGGGTGTACAGCATGTGTACGAGTTGGAAGAGAGAAGAGTGATTGGTTCCCAGCAAAGGTTGGTCTAGGGCAGGGGTGTGTGATGTCATCACTGTTGTTTTAATTTATTTATGGATGGAGTGGTTAGGGAGATGAAGGCAAGAGTTTTGGAGAGAGGTGCAAGTATGCAGTCTTTTGGGGATGAGAGAGCCTGGGAAGTGAATCAGTCGTTCACTGATGATACAGCGCTGGTAGCTGATTCGGGTGAGAAACTGCAGAAGCTGGTGACTGAGTTTGGTAAAGTGTGTGAAAGAAGAAAGTTGAGGGTAAAAGTGAATAAGAGCAAGGTTATTAGGTACAGTAGGGTTGAGGGACAAGTCAGTTGGGAGGTAAGTTTGAATGGAGAAAAACTGGAGGAAGTGAAGTGTTTTAGATATCTAGGAGTGGATTTGGCAGCGGATGGAACCATGGAAGCGGAAGTTAGTCACAGGGTGGGGGAGGGGGCGAAAGTTCTAGGAGCGTTGAAAAATGTGTGGAAGTCGAGAATGTTATCTCGGAAAGCAAAAATGGGTATGTTTGGAGGAATAGTGTTTCCAACAATGTTATATGGTTGCGAGGCATGAGCTATAGATAGAGTTGTGCAGAGGAGGGTGGATGTGTTGGAAATGAGATGTTTGAGGACAACATGTGGTGTGAGGTGGTTTGATCGAATAAGTAATGAAAGGGTAAGAGAGATGTGTGGTAATAAAAAGAGTGTGGTTGAGAGAGCAGAAGAGGGTGTTTTGAAATGGTTTGGTCACATGGAGAGAATGAGTGAGGAAAGATTGACAAAGAGGATACATGTGTCAAAGGTGGAGGGAACGAGAAATGGAAGGCCAAATTGGAGGTGGAAAGATGGAGTGAAAAAGATTTTGAGCGATCAGGGCCTGAACATGCAGGAGGGTGAAAGGCAAGCAAGGAATAGAGTGAATTGGAACGATGTGGTATACCGGGGTCGACATGCTGTCAATGGATTGAACCAGGGCATGTGAAGCGTCAGGGGTAAACCATGGAAAGTTCCGTGGAGCCCGGATGTGGAAAGGGAGCTATGGTTTTGGTGCATTACACATGACAGCTAGAGACAGTGTGAACGAATGTGGCCATTGTTGTCTTCCTAGCGATACCTCGCGCGCATGCGGGGGAAGGGGGATGTCATTTCATGTGTGGCGGGTGGCGACGGGAATGAATAAAGGCAGGAAGTATGAATTATGTACATGTGTATATATGTATATGTCTATGTATATATATGTATACGTTGAAATGTATAGGTATGTATATGTGCTTGTGTGGACGTGTATTTATATACATGTGTATGTGGATGGGTTGGGCCATTCTTTCGTCTGTATCCATGCGCTACCTCTAACGCGAGAGACAGCGACAGTGTAATAAATGAATGGTATACAATATATATATATATATATATATATATATATATATATATATATATATATATATATATATATATATATATTACTGTAATGTCTCAGAAATCACAGGAAATTATAAACAAGTGCTGGTAATGAGGGCGTTGAGATGCCTTAGGGGACTCAAGGAGTGTGTTAAGCTCAACCACAATTAAATTTTACATTACACCGGTAATTATTAGTTATACCGAGATTTACTTCGAACACTATACATTAAGAGAACACTGTAATTTAGATACGGTCTAACGAACTAGTTTAATTGTGGCATAAATGGTAGAGGAGAGTGAAGTGTAGTTGGTTGGGTAGTTACCGTGACGTTTGACAGGCTAACTGGGGAGGCGTTGACAACCCACTGGTCAGTCAGTAGTCCAACATGCGTGAGATAGTCCACATCCAAGCTGGCCAGTGCGGCAACCAGATTGGCTCAAAGGTAGTTTACACCAGTTGTAAGACAGTTAAGAACATGTGTGGATGGATTTATATACTGTCAAGAATATTTGTCGATAGGATTGAATATGGCGTGTATTACACAGGGTGTAACAA
The DNA here is from genome assembly GCF_036320965.1 of Panulirus ornatus. Classification (NCBI taxonomy): domain Eukaryota; kingdom Metazoa; phylum Arthropoda; class Malacostraca; order Decapoda; family Palinuridae; genus Panulirus; species Panulirus ornatus. The sequence continues at coordinate 3,966,917 of NC_092289.1, read as the reverse complement.
AGTGACTGGAGAATGAACACTGTATAATATTCAGTTACAGTGTGCAAACGTATGTTGCAGTTGGGATGTATTATGTGAAATTGTGTATTTTTTGGGATATATCTTTTGAATGTATGTATTATAGATGTGAACCAGAGTTTAATGGATTATATGCCATTTTTTGTATACGATGCGAATACTGTTTAAAGTTTGTGCTGGAGATTAACTTTAAGTGTGATTGGTGTGGGTATATGGAATATGGCCAGAGTGCTTGTTAGGGTAGAATACTTCATTTATGCACCTGTGTTACAGGCAAGGTTTTTCTGCGATTCCTTAGGGCTTGTCCTAGCGTGTCCTTACACGTCTCCATTTTAAGGTTGAGACAGGTTATCCTTATCTTGTAGTTAAGAAATTTTCCCAAATGTCCGTCCATTACTCGTATTCGGAATGTTTCCGCTCGTCCTTTTATAATTAGTTTCATATTTTCAGTTTCTTTTTAGAGGTCGTGGGAGATCCTTTGATTGGCTTGCGATATTTCGCCATACCAAAGTTGCTCTTTATGAACATTTTATAGACATTATTTCAGACGCCGCTTGTTTCATGTATTTTTCCCATAAATCTCGTTTATTGACTGACCTCCACCGAATTACTCTGGTGAATTAACAAGATTGCCCCATTCAGATGACGCCACATTTACCTTCTACCTCTGCTACATTGGTATGTCCTCAAATCCTGAAGTTTCTTGTAGTTTATCATGCTGGACTTTCTTCTGCTGGTGTAGGTGTGCATGTATGGATGGAAGAGCTGATTATAACTTTTAAGGTTTTTTTTTAATCAGATTTGTAACTTGGTGGACTGTTTTTTGAAATATGAAGGGATAGAACAACTAGGGGGACATGCCATGAAATTCGTGTAACTTGTCAGAAAGAATATAAAGAAATGTCTTTATTGTAAGAGTAGTGGAGGAATGGAACAAACTTAGAAAATATTAATTGCCAACCTTACAAAAAATTTAAATGATTATATAGACGATTCACGGAGTGGCCCCCACGAAGGGAATATTCCCCGGCAAGTACAGATGTGATAATATAAATTTTCTAGAGATGGGGGCCTTAGATGTACAACTGTATAATCTTAAAATACAAATAGTTACACAAATACATTAAGAATACCATGTACTAATTGGATAAAATTATCATTTAATGTTTGATTTTAATATATGCTTATCTAAACATAGAGGAAAACAGTCCTCAAGGGGAGATAACAATCGTGGAAACTAAATAGAACTAAAGAATTTGTTCGTTAACACAGGTCGGGATATAGGGTTTCTGGAGCCATGATATAGGTCGTGATGGGAGGTATTGTAGGAACATGAAAACCTGAAGATGCAAATACAGAACGGAGGTTTGAAAAGAAAGAATGTAGTTCAGTGGGAGAATTTAAGAAACGGAAGAGTTTAAAGGTATGCGAAATTGACACAGGACACACTGTAACCAGCCAGCATTTTTGAAGTATGAAATGGGGTGAGAAGTACAGCAGGATAGGGTAGGAGGTAGAGAGAAAGTCTGAAAGGATATTATAGATCATCTAAGCTTTATTCGTCAGCTAATGAGCAGCTGATCAGGCTAAGAGATTCAAAGGGAGGAACAGCAGAGTAGCATGGGATCGAAGTACAATTTCAAAAGTGTCCTGACAGTGGAAAACACTACAGTCTTAACAAAGAGGAGGAATGATGAGGCCATGAAAAAGCACTGAAATCCTAGAAAGGACATAAAAAGTTCGCTAAAGGTTTGCCTTGAGCCATAAAGCTTGTGGTCCAGATGAACTTATCCATATATCACTTAAAAAGGGTAAAGTACCGAGGCAGTTGTATAGAGTGCAAATTTCAAACTTCTGAAGAAATGAGAACGGGAAGTTGCAAACATTGAACTACATTGTGATGAATGGGTTCAGTGACATACCGAAAAAGATAATAAGAGTGCAAAAGAATGGCTCCTTGCAAAATAGGAACTAGTGTAAGAAACAACATGGGTTAAGGGAAAGAATGTCGTGTGTAAGAAACCTGTTAAACTTCTATAAAGGTCCCGCAACGGATTTATATATATATATATATATATATATATATATATATATATATATATATATATATATGTCATCTGGACTGCTTGAAAGCATTTGAAACTGTACCATATAGGAAACGGGCAAAAAAGCTGGATATGCAGGCAAGAAGAATAAGGTGGAAGAGGGGAGGGTGTTCCTTTGATGGAATGAAAATGCCTTAGTCAAGGGAATGCACTGTGCATGTTAGAGGAACCCTCGTATATTAGGGTCACCAGTGGCATTCTGTAGGGTTTAGTCCTATTGTCATTGTTCTTAATCTATGTAAGTGAATTGCTAGAGCGACAGGATTAGTACGTATGTTTTCAGATAATGCTAAGGTTTTAAGGGAATTCAAAAAAGATATGAGAATTGCCCAAACTCGCAAGGTAATCTCCCAAGTTAGTATCATACATGGTTATTGATTTTTAATCCAAGTAAATGATAGTTACTGAAAGGCAATGAAGGGAATCGGCATGAATGTAACTTGAACTGCAGGGATTTGTTTGGGAGACTTCGAGATCTACGTTGTACATTATCTAGCCAGAGCCTCGTCTTTACTCTAAAGGGTGCAAATTATGTCGGCAAATATGATTTTTAAGAACAGTGATAAGGAAATATTCAGGAAACTGTTGACATCATACCTAAGGCCAAAACTAGATGCTGCTTCTGTTTGATCAACGCACTTAAAGAATCACAGAAGTAATGGAGAAGGTACAGAGGAAGGCAACAAAAGATGTGTGCCGAGGTATGATAAGAGGTTAGGAACCATAGCTTTGCCTGGATTTATAGTGGTGGTCAAGGCTGCCTGAATCTAAAGGGGAGGCCACAGCTGCCTAGCTGACCAGTGGTTGTCTGGAAAAGAGAAGGGTATGGGGGTGACCTTCAAGTTGATAGCAGAAGTAGGTGGGAACATTTAGACAGGACCATTAGGTAGAGGTAGTAGACAGGACCATTAGGTAGATACATTACGTGGTTGTAGACAGTAGGAACATTAGGTAAGAGCCTCAGCAAACACTGCGATTGAGTTGCCCTCTGCCTGTGGCTTGTTAAGGGTGAGGTACTAATGGCTGAGAAGCGGCACTCGAGTCAACTAATTATGGAGTCTGTATTGCCATGGCCACCCCTTTGAGGGAGTTCCAGTTGGAATAGGCGTCAGAGATATAAATAGATATAACTTATAAATCAATATAATTACGTCAGTAATGACCAGTTCTTCGATAGAGGCCATGATAACCTAACCAGAGACCATAATATGAATTACGGTTGAAGCTTTTTAGGAAAAATGGAAAGTACTTTTATAGTATAACAGTAATGGGGTTGCATGTGTGTGTATAACTCCCTCCCCATAATGTACAAAATCGGATAAGAAATATGGCAGTCTCCGACATACCCAACAAAAATTAGATTGAGAAACAGATTTGAAGTATACAATAACGGAGAAGGTACAGAGTGGGGGAAGGGCATTGCAGACGGTCCCATATACTAAACAGAGCTGAGTTACAGTGAAAAATTAAGAGGCCATGCCTTTTCCACCATGGGAGAGAGAAAAGGGCGACGGGATCACAACCTTAAGTTCCTAAACTAGTTTGATTGTCAACATTGTGACAGTATCTCGAAAAATGGAGACCAGAGGTTCTACTCTATATCGTCAACTGACAGTGATTATATAGCTTCGTCGAAGGTGGCTTGCTGCTTCCAATTATACCAATTACAGGCGAGTACTTTTCCAAAAGAAGGAATAGGGAAGGGGGCCAAGAGAGGATTTTTTCCTTTAAGGCTCAGTCATATGCTCTTGACGCTACCTCGCTAATGCGGGAAACGGCGATCAAGTATAATTAAGGAAATAAGTACATGTATATGAATTTACATGTCTCCCCCCAAAATGCACACCTTACCGTCTGAAAGTGAACATTAAACTGAAATACAAATATTTTAACAGTCTTCGCTTAACATGCTTGTAGATCAGTTTTGTTGTACATGAAACACTTATTTGCGTGTGGACAACTGTCGCAAGGCCAATAATTTCCAAATTTGCCAAGTTTTTGTTTTATGAATTTTCAAAAGGGTTTAACTTTGATGGTTAACATTGCTGTTAATATCTGCAGTGAGTGGCCGCCTTAATATGTTCCTCCGCGGATTAATGGATGGCAGGACTTCCAGCAGTGAAAATTAATCATGATATGGTTTTTCTTCGTGAACACTTACTTTACTCCACGGACCAATGCCTGAAAACTTAAGTCTCCAACTTTTCGTAGGAGTGAACAATACTGCTTTCTCAGGCGCCTTAGGTTGACACGAAATATAACCATCAAAATTTTATTAAGAATTCAACTATTACTATTATTATTATTACTAGAATTCAATAAGCGTCATACAAAAAAAAATGTCATTTGAATCATTTGGCACCTTGGCTCCATATTTGATTGTATAGTCAGGGAAACCTTAACAGTTAATGTAGGTAATCATTAACACTGCAGGTGAGGGTAAGGAAGAAAATTTAGGACAAGGTCCATCCAGTTCCATTTCAGGCTCTGCCTTTTTGTCAGCCAACATGATCACCCATTTCACAAAACACAAGCTTTGAATTACACCATTGGTTTTGTACCCGGAAAATACCACGAGTCAAAATGTAGGGCTGCACACATACCCTCGCCCAGGTAGACCACGGAAACGTCTCCATACAGTACTTTGTGAAGTAAAACTCAGCCTGAGTTCAGACTTCAGAACATCACAACGATGTATTTGCTACAGCCGTCTGCTTTTCGCATGGGCCCGCCCGGGTTCGATCCTTGGGTCGGTCAAGTTGATTCACACCAAACTCAGGTGTTTGTTCTCCCCTTGAGAATGGTCGATAAGTGACCTCTTAGATTAGCCTGGTGTGTGTGTGTGTGTGTGTGTGTGTGTACAAAGGAGAGTAAAGACATGGTACATATCAAGTTTTAAAAGACGGGTTGTGTGAAACTTTATCCTCGTAAAACAAAAAAATGGTGATCACATTAGCTGACCCACTTCGGCACCCCCGGCTGCTCGTTACTAAAACAAAGCCGTGCCTGTCTGTCACTTGGTTTTTGCCAGTGTACATGTGTGTGCACGAGGAGGGGGATAGTTACGACAGGCGATGAGTGAGTGGTTTAATGGTTATTGCCCTCTAGATCCCAATGAAGTCATCATTCATGGTTCTATATTTGAACTTTTAATATACATGGTAATCTGCATTATTGAGGGACTAACAATAACTTTTGTTATGATGATGAAGTAAGGTGTTGAATAAATTCGTGTAATATATCACTTATTTTTATCAATTATAGTTCGGTATCACATCATAACCTAGGTGCATGGAAAATTTGCATGTTATTCATCAATTTACCCATCGAGAAGTGGTAGTTTTCGTTACCCATCAATTTCACATATGACTCATCCATATACGGATGTCCTGGCCTGATATATATCTTCATCGACCAGGAACCTGCTGATCTTCATGGCGTGTCCCCACTACTGACCCACTTGTAAAGTGCGTGTGGCGGTAGCCATAGTGAGCCACACTTTACCACAACAAACTTAAATGCAACTTGATACACTTAGGGCGTAGGGGGCTATTTTTTTTTTTTTTTTGTTGCAGACAGATGATGCTAATGGTGGTCATAATGACAGAACTTTTATGGTAATACAATGACGATAGTGATAATGATTATGCTAATTATGATGGTTTTCATTAACGTATTAACTTAGTTATTTACTGCTTCTACTACTACTGTCATTATTATCATTATTATTACTAGTAGTAGTAGTAGAAGCAGCAGTGGTAGGAGCAGAAGTAGCAATTTTTTTATTATAATTTTTTAGGGATTATGGAGAAAAGTTACATGAGGGAGCAGGAAGCTGCAAGTCCTCTCCTCCTCCTGTATTATTCATATATCACGATGGAGATTGTAAATCAACAGAACCTAATTGTCATTCATAACTTTTTAACGGGAAAAATGATATATAGAATCAGAACTATTTATTTACGAATGTACATTTCAGTTTTCTTTAAAAGATAAAGAATGAACACAGTTGGGATATGTCGTCAAACCCCATTCATCTCTTCCTGACGCTACCTCGCTAAAGGGGGAAACTGCGAACAAGTTTGTGGGGAAAAAGAAAAACATAATCATTATTAATTTTCAGCGGAATGGTGCATATTGTGATTAACCAATCAAGTGGCACAATATATCCTCTAAGTCATATAAACAGAGGAAGTCATATATTTTAGTGATAGGTTAGACAGAGGTAGCATGACAATGGATGTCCCTCCTCCTTGGTTACTCCCACACAGTTTATCTGGGGCCACTCTCGCTCACGTTCATAAAACTCAGAAAATATACATTTTTTTTGTCAGTGTGTAGCACTTACCCCTCGCCAAGTAAATTATGGTCTTTTGAGATGTTGATGCGTGCAAGTCCCAATGTAATAATGATCAGCTTCTCATGCTAAGTGATCTGGTCTTATGGTATTATTAACCCGTAATGACAGTAGTTCATTATGTATGCAAGTGTCTGTGGTGTGGAGTCGGGAGTGTAAGGTGTGTGCGTGTGACCTGTGTTTATATGTTTGTTGCCCAGTGACCAGTGTTTGTGGCTAGGCTTGGGGAGACCAGCCACACCCCTTCCCCACGCACACACTCCCACCTCCCAATCTTCCTCGCCGAACATACTAATGCACACAACCATCTTGAAACTACCTCCATATACTGTCTCCTGACTCTACCTTCACTAACTGCCTCTAGGCACTACCTCCGTATACTGCCTCCTGACGTTACCTCCACATACTGCCTCCTGGCACTACTCCCTCTGACTCCGCCTTCACATACTGCCTCGAAACATCATCATCTACTGCCCTCAGTTTCTACCTCTATATACTGTCTAATGACACTGTCTCTGCATACTGCCTTGAGGTACTTCCTCTACATACTGCCTCCTGACACCTCCACAGACTGCTTCTTGACACTACCTCTTTATACTGCCTCCTGGCATCACCTTTACAAACTGCCCCCAGATGTTTCCTCTACACACTGCCTCCAGACACTACCTCTACATACTGCCTCCTGACACTACCTCTGCATATTACCACTTGGCACTACCTCTACATATTGCCTCTTGACACTTCCTCTACATATTGCCTCCTGACTACATACTGCCTCCTGACACTACATCTACATGCTGCCTCCTGAAACCACCTCTACATACTGCCTCCTGACACCACCTCTAGATACTGCCTCCTGACAATATCTCTATGTACTGCCTCCTGAGACTACCTCTACATACTGCCTCCTGACACCACCTCTACATACTGCCTCTTGACACTACCTCTACATACTACCTCCTGACAGTACCTCTGCATACTACCTCCTGACAATACCTCTACATCCTACCTCCTGACAATACCTCTATGTACTGCCTCCTGAGACTACCTCTACATACTGCCTCCTGACACTACCTCCAGACTTTACCTCCTTATGCTTCCCTTTAACACTGCCTCCACATATTCCCTCCCTGACACTACTGCCACATACTGCCCCCTTACATTACCTCTACATACTCCCCCTTACACTACCTCCGCATATTCCCCCATACTGCCCCCTTACACAACCACCACATATTTCCCCATACTGCCCTCTTACTCTACCTCCACGTATTTCTTATGACACTACCTCTATATATTGCCCCCTTACATTACCTCCACATATTTCCCCCTGACACTATCTCCACATACTGCTTCAGGCACTACTTCTACATACTTTCCCTTGGCACTACCCCCCACATAATGATATCATCAGATGCTACCTCCACATATTTCCCCAGATACTACCTCCACATACTGCCTTCTGACATTACCTCCTCGAACTGCTCCTTGATACTACCTCCACATGTTGACCCCCGATGCCACCTCTATATGTACTCCCTGACACTACCTCAACATATTCCCCTCTGTCATTACCTCCACGTACTGCCCCCAGACACTTCCTCCACATGTTCCCACTAGACACTACCTCCCCATTATGCCCATTGACACTACCCACACAGGAAACCTCCTCCTGCCCCTCACTTCCCTTAACATGTCATATATCATTGTAAGTGTTGTTTGTGTGGGTATGTGTCTGTATATACAGTTCTGGGAGGTGATCAGCGATGAACATGGCATCAATCCAGATGGTATCTATGAGGGACAACATGAACTGCAGCTGGAGAGGGTCAACGTGTACTATAACGAGGCACAAGGTAATTTGATTACTTTTATTTCTGACATATTCTCTTACTTCTGATTGGCTCTGGTATTATATACTCATCACACATCCTTCACTGCTGAGTCCATTTGCATCTTACCCACTCTATCCTTCCTTTCACTGTTGAGTCCACTCATTGCTTACCCACCTCTATTTCATCCTTCTCCCTGCTGAATCCACTGAGTGCTTACCCACCTATCACTCATCCCTCTCACAGATGAGCCAAGTCACTGCTTATCCACCTATCACTCATCCCTCTCTGATGAGTCCAGTCAGTGCTTACCCACTTATCACTCATTCCTAATACTTCTTACTCACCAACCACTCCTCCCTCTCACTGCTTAGCCTTTTCATTGTGTGGTTATAGGAGGGAGGTTAATCAGATATTGCTATGGTTGCAGGAGGGAAGTTATTTAAATATTGCTAAGGTTGCAGAGGGGAAGTTTACTAGATACTTTGATGGTTTTAGGAAGTAAGTTAATTAGATATTCCTATGGTTTTAGGAAGAAAGTTGATTAGATACTGCTGTGGTTGCAGGAGGGAAGCTGATTAGATATTATGGTTGTCGGAGGGAAGGTGATTAGGTATTGCTATGGCTGCAGGAGGGAAGTTAATTAGCTTCTGCTATAGTTGCAGAAGGGAAGTTGATTAGATATTGCTGTGGTTGTGAGATGGAATTCAATTAGATTTTGCTGTTTTTGTAGGAAGGAAGATAAGTTGATAGTGCTGTGGTTACAGAAGGGAAGCTAATTAGATATTGCTATAGTTGTAGGAGGGAAGTTAATTAGATACTGCTGTTATTGCAGGATGGAAGTTAATTAGATACTGCTGTTGTTGCAGGAGGGAAATTTGTCCCACGAGCCATATTAGTGGATCTGGAGCCTGGAACCATGGACTCCATAATGTCATCCACCTATGGCAGGTTCTTTAAACCAAACAACTACATATTTGGTGAGCACCTCAGTTACCTTATGTATCGTTAGAAATATTTTCTCATATCATAACTGTTTCTAATGTCTTCTTAAAGTGATCAAAACTACCTTACTGCACTACACTCAGGGAATGAGTTATATAACAAGCTCTTAGAGTATGAATGAATTTACTTGCATTCCAAGCTTCTCTTCATTTGTATCAAGTAAGTAAAATGAGATTATATATTTTTGTCTAAAGCTTGTAAAAGTTTGAGTAGTAGTTGAATTTGGGTAACAGATAATGCTGGAGGAGAATGAACCTATTATACACCCAAATATTTAATTGCAGACTAACTTATAAGAATAACTTGGGTGGATATTGTTGTGCCAAACATATTTATTTCAATATAGAGTTGAATTTGATATTTTGAAACTAGACAGAGAGAAACAAGGGAAACTTAGAAAGAAAAATAAGGAGAAATTGCATTTTAGCAAAGAGGAATTTAATAGTTTATTACTTCTCCATTCTTAGATGTTGCATAGGTCTGAAATGAGAAAGGAAATAAGTTCAGTATGAGGAAGGAAATGAGTATTATAAAGAGAAAGGAAGGGAGACTGACCTGAAGTGTGCAATCATCTGCATGAGAGTGAATAGGGTTATAAGCTGAAGGAAGATCAATAATAGAGAGCAGAAAGAGAGTAGGTAATAATGTAGTACCCTCAGGAACACTACTGTTGATAGGATAAGAGTGGGAAGTCACTCCTTTGATAACTGTTGGAATGGGAAGGCCAGAGAAGAAGCTAGGTATTAGGGAACAAAAAGAAGCAGAGAAGCCAAAGGAAGGGAGTTTAGAAAGCTTAGGTTTATGCCACACTTTGTCAAATGCTTTAGGGATGACAAGTACCACAACAGAAGTTCCACCAAAATTCATGGGAGAAGAGTACCAGAGGTGATTCACATATGAGAGATCATCAGTGGACCTTGCATTACTAAATCTGTAGTAGTGGTCAGAAAGAAGAGAATGGGATTCTAAAGGGTTTAAGAAAGGGAGAGTTAAGGGGAGTTTCAAAGATTCTGGAGATAGCAGGTGAGAGTAATGAGGCAAAAATTAGTGGAATAGAAATGGTATCTTTTCTCAAAAATAGGCTGCAACAAGGCATGCTTTTATGAAAGAAAGATGTGGCTCATTGAATTAGTTTTGTAATATGGTCATTCCCTATTACAGATCCAGTTTTACCTCCATAAAGTTCATTCTACCTAAGGATAACTCTTGAAATATTAGGATCAGTAACAACCGCATAATTCCTGGTTGAAGCATGTTGGCTTCTACAGGAAGATGCTGAATTTTACTTCAAGATCCAGTGGGAGTTCTTATCCTCTTCTTTGTAACTAAATAATGATGACTAAGTAGTGACTTCCAAAATGAACTGCCTCATCTTATGCATCATGTCGTAACATCATTGCATAAACAAAAATATGGATCAATATTCATAGTAATGGACTAACACCAAATCCCATAAATTGACTTCATGAAATCATACGTTTTTTATCTTTAGTGTTTAGCTACATTACTAATGTGTATAAAGCACATTGTCAGGGTGTTATCAAGCTAAACCAACTTATTTAGGTCAGAGTGGTGCTGGCAACAACTGGGCTAAGGGCCACTACACAGAGGGTGCAGAGCTGGTGGATGCAGTGATTGATGTAGTGAGAACCGAAGCAGAGAACTGTGACTGTTTACAGGGATTTCAGCTGAAGCATTCTCTGGGAGGTGGAACTGGCTCTGGCATGGGCACACTCCTCATTGCTAAGATTCGGGAAGAGTACCCAGACAGGATCATGAACACCTTCTCTGTTATGCCCAGTCCTAAGGTGAGTTGATGTTGCAAAGAATGCTGTCCACTTTAAGTGTCATCTTGTGCTCAAGAGACAGGTGCATTTAAACTGTTATAGTCAGCAAACCTTCTGTATATCAAGAACGACTAAATTTTATTGTTATATTCACTGTAACCTTTACATTGCATATATAGGATATAAGTGTCAGACATAATTACCTATTTGTACTGTATGGGGTTTTAGTTTTACATTTATAGGCTCCCATCTCTTGAACATTCTCTACCATCATGTATAGTGTCTTGATTAACTATGTCCTTAGTCATTCTTTTCCATTCAGTCACTACTCTTAAAACATAAAAGTATGTCTGTACATCCTTTTTACCAAGTTCCTTACTTAATTTCATATTATGAGACTTTGATAACATGTTAGGGACAATGTCAACTCCCAGGTCTTACTCATGTATACAGTGAGATATATGTTTATGTAGAGAGGTAAACCCAGCAGTCATTGAGATGGGCTGCACACTCATGAATCTTTAAACAGCCATAGAATTTATTTTACATTGTGTCCCATATTTCTACTGACCAACATTATTTTTTTTCCAGGTGTCTGACACTGTTGTAGAGCCATACAATGCCACCCTTTCTGTACATCAGCTTGTTGAAAACACAGATGAAACTTACTGTATAGACAATGAGGCACTTTACGATATTTGCTTTAGAACTCTAAAGCTTACTACTCCAACCTATGGTGACCTGAACCATCTTATATCTCTGACTGTGTCTGGTATTACTACTTGCCTTCGGTTCCCTGGACAGCTGAATGCTGACTTGAGGAAGCTGGCTGTCAACATGGTGCCATTCCCTCGACTTCATTTTTTTATGCCTGGCTTCGCACCGCTCACTGCTCGAGGGTTTGTCTCAGGAGCTAGTATGAAGTGGAATGGAAGGATCTTTATTGTTGAACATTGCCATGATACTTTTAATCTTTTGTGCACTGGAATCAGCTGCTGATGCTCTGGTTAAATACCTCTTAATATGGCTATATGAGGAACAGTTGTTGAAATACACATATGGTTCTACTAACTTGTTACTTTGTACAAATGAGATTCTCTTTTGAGACAAAGATCATCACTGTTTTAGCATTTCTTCCATTGTAAGCAGGATCAGACCCAGCTCTTGCACTACATATGTGATAACTTCATCACATAAAGTCATTTATAATTTTTTTTTTTCTTTGTCGCTGTCTCCCGCGTTTGCGAGGTAGCGCAAGGAAACAGACGAAAGAAATGGCCCAACCCACCCCCATACACATGTATATACATACGTCCACACACGCAAATATACATACCTACACAGCTTTCCATGGTTTACCCCAGTCGCTTCACATGCCTTGATTCACTCCACTGACAGCACGTCAACCCCGGTATACCACATCGCTCCAATTCACTCTATTCCTTGCCCTCCTTTCACCCTCCTGCATGTTCAGGCCCCGATCACACAAAATCTTTTTCACTCCATCTTTCCACCTCCAATTTGGTCTCCCTCTTCTCCTCGTTCCCTCCACCTCCGACACATATATTCTCTTGGTCAATCTTTCCTCACTCATTCTCGCCATGTGCCCAAACCATTTCAAAACACCCTCTTCTGCTCTCTCAACCACGCTCTTTTTATTTCCACACATCTCTCTTACCCTTACGTTACTTACTCGATCAAACCACCTCACACCACACATTGTCCTCAAACATCTCATTTCCAGCACATCCATCCTCCTGCGCACAACTCTATCCATAGCCCACGCCTCGCAACCATACAACATTGTTGGAACCACTATTCCTTCAAACATACCCATTTTTGCTTTCCGAGATAATGTTCTCGACTTCCACACATTCTTCAAGGCTCCCAGAATTTTCATTTATAATTATGTTATATATATATTTATTTAAGAATACTTCCCACGTATTCCCTGCATGTCGTAGAAGGCGGCTAAAAGGGGAGGGAGTGGGTGGCTGGAAATCCTCTCCTCTCTTTTTTTTTAATTTTCCAAAAGAAGGAACAGAGAAGGGGGCCAGGTGAGGATATTCCCTCAAAGGCCCAGTCCTCTGTTGTTAACGCTACCTTGCTGATGTGGGAAATGGTGAATAGTATGAAAGAAAAGAAAGAAAGATATATATATATGACTTTTATTTCATAAGAAAAGTATCCAGAGGAGGTATGGCACAAGTTTGTAGAATGGAAACACGTTGATGGAGTTTTATATGTGTAAGTTGGCTGCTAGATTGATACAGTAATATGCAAGAACCAAAATCACTGGGAAAGACTTCCCAGTTAGGCATCTTTTAAGTAGAAAGCAGTGGGGCATTTCTTCCTGTGGCCCTTTTGCCTGGCTCAGCACTAAAAGGCTGCACATTTACCCCATGGGACAGAACCACATGGCAACCTGTCTGAAAAAATATTTGGGTGCTTTTCACATTTTGCTGTTCCTATGAAACTTACTTGAAAAGATGCCTTGCTTCTCAGGATAACTTTCTAGATAGGAATAACTGAGTTTTATACGAGAATGATATGGAAATTATCATCTTGGTATCTGTTACTGTACTTTCTTTAAAAAAAAAATGTTAGTGAAATTCCCCAGAGATAAGACACATAGTTATCTGCTCTGACCATAAATCCATTAGTTTCCTCTGACATTCTGTATTTGTGTTTGAAACTTAAACTTCCAGTCACTGAGAATGCAAAATCAAATGAGATCCAAGCTGAGTTTATGATATTGACTCGCTTCATCGACCCTCAGTTTATGTTCAAAGATGTAGTCCACATACACATGTATATACATACACGTCCACACACGCAAAATACATAACTATACATCTCAATGTACACATATATATACACACACAGACATATACATATATACACATGTACATAATTCATACTGTCTGCCTTTATTTGTTCCCATCGCCACCCCGCCACACATGGAATACAACCCCCTCCCCCCTCATGTGTGCGAGGTAGTGCTAGGAAGACACCAAAGGCCCCATTCGTTCACACTCAGTCTCTAGCTGTCATGTAATAATGCACCGAAACCACAGCTCCCTTTTCACACCCAGGCCCCACACAACTTTCCATGGTTTACCCCAGATGCTTCACATGCCCTGGTTCAATCCATTGACAGCACGTCAACCCCGGTATACCACATCGTTCCAATTCACTATTCCTTGCACGCCTTTCACCCTCGTGCATGTTCAGGGACCGATCACTCAAAATCTTTTTCACCCCATCTTTCCACCTCCAATTTGGTCTCCCACTTCTCCTCGTTCCCTCCACCTCTGACACATATATCCTCTTTGTCAATCTTTCCTCACTCATTCTCTCCATGTGACCAAACCATTTCAAAACACCCTCTTCTGCTCTCTCAATCACACTCTTTTTATTTCCACACATCTCTCTTACCCTTACATTACTTACTTGATCAAACCACCTCACACCACATATTGTCCTCAAACATCTCATTTCCAGCACATCCACCCTCCTGCGCACAACTCTATCCATAGCCCACACCTCGCAACCATACAACATTGTTGGAACCACTATTCCTTCAAACATACCCATTTTTGCTTTCCAAGATAATGTTCTCGACTTCCAAACATTCTTCAATGCTCCCAGAATTTTCGCCTCCTCCCCCACCCTATGATTCACTTCCACTTCCATGGTTCCATCCGCTGCCAGATTCACTCCCAGGTATCTAGAACACTTTACTTCCTCCAGTTTTTCTCCATTCAAACTTACCTCCCAATTGACTTGACCCTCAACCCTACTGTACCTAATAACCTTGCTCTTATTCACATTTACTCAACTTTCTTCTTTCACACACTTTACCAAACTCAGTCACCAGCTTCTGCAGTTTCTTACATGAATCATCCACCAGCGCTGTATCATCAGTGAACAACAACTGACTCACTTCCCAAGCTCTCTCATCCACAACGGACTGCATACTTGCCCCTCTTTCCAAAACTCTTGCATTCACCTCCCTAACAACCCCATCCATAAACAAATTAAACAGCCATGGAGACATCACACACCCCTGCCGCAAACCTACATTCACTGAGAACCAATCACTTTCCTCTCTTCCTACACGTACACATGCCTTACATCCTCGATAAAGACTTTTCACTGCTTCTAACAACTTGCCTCCCACACCATATATTCTTAAAACCTTCCACAGATCATCTCTATCAACTCTATCATATGCCTTCTCCAGATCCATAAATGCTACATACAAATCCATTTGTTTTTCTAAGTATTTCTCACATACATTCTTCAAAGCAAACACCTGATCCACACATCCTCTACCACTTCTGAAACCACACTGCTCTTCCCCAATCTGATGCTCGGTACATGCCTTCACCCTCTCAATCAATACTCTCCCATATAATTTACCAGGAATACTCAACAAACTTATACCTCTGTAATTTGAGCACTCACTCTTATCCCCTTTGCCTTTGTACAATGGCACTATGCAAGGATTCCGCCAATCCTCAGGCACCTCACCATGAATCATACATACATTAAATAACCTTACCAACCAGTCAACAATACAGTCACCCCCTTTTTTAATAAATTCCACTGCAATACCATCCAAACCTACTGCCTTGCCGGCTTTCATCTCCCGTAAAGCTTTTACTACCTCTTCTCTATTTACCAAATCATTTTCCCTAACCCTCTCACTTTGCACACCACCTCGACCAAAACACCCAATATCTGCCACTCTATCATCAAACACATTCAACAAACCTTCAAAATACTCACTCCATCTCCTTCTCACATCACCACTACTTGTTATCACCTCCCCATTAGCCCCCTTCACTGAAGTTCACATTTGCTCCCTTGTCTTACGCACTTTATTTACCTCCTTCCAGAACATCTTTTTATTCTCCCTGAAATTTAATGATACTCTCTCACCCCAACTCTCATTTGCCCTCTTTTTCACCTCTTGCACCTTTCTCTTGACCTCCTGCCTCTTTCTTTTATACCTCTCCCACTCATTTGCATTTTTTCCGTGCAAAAATCGTCCAAATGCCTCTCTCTTCTCTTTCACTAATAATCTTACTTCTTCATCCCACCACTCACTACCTTTTCTAATCAACCCACCTCCCACGCTTCTCATGCCACAAGCATCTTTTGCGCAAGCCATCACTGCTTCCCTAAATACATCCCATTCCTCCCCCACTCCCCTTACCTTTTTTGTTCTCACCTTTTTCCATTCTGTACTCAGTCTCTCCTGGTACTTCCTCACACACGTCTCCTTCCCAAGCTCACTTACTCTCACCACTCTCTTCACCCCAACATTCTCTCTTCTTTTCTGAAAACCCCCACAAATCTTCACCTTCGCCTCCACAAGATAATGATCAGACATCCCTCCAGTTGCACCTCTCAGCACATTGACATCCAAAAGTCTCTCTTTCGTGTGTCTATCAATTAACACGTAATCCAATAACGCTCTCTGGCCATCTCTCCTACTTACATACGTATACTTATGTATATCTCACTTTTTAAACCAGGTATTCCCAATCACCAGTCCTTTTTTAGCACATAAATCTACAAGCTCTTCACCATTTCTATTTACAACACTAAACACTCCATGTATACCAATTATTCCCTCACCTGCCACATTACTCACCTTTGCATTCAAATCGCCCATCACTATAACCCAGTCTTTTGCATCAAAACCACTAACACACTCATTCAGCTGTTCCCAAAACACTTGCCTCTCATGATCTTTCTTCTCATGCCCAGGTGCATATACACCAATAATCACCTATCTCTCTCCATCAACTTTCAGTTTTACCCATATCAATCTAGAATTTACTTTCTTACACTCTATCACATACTCCCACAACTCCTGATTCAGGAATAGTGCTACTCCTTCCCTACCACTCTTCCCCTTTACCCTTGAGCTTCGTTTCACTCAGAGCCAAAACATCCAGGTTCCTTTCCTCAAACATACTACCTATCTCTCCTTTTTTCTCATCTTGGTTACATCCACACACATTTAGACACCCCAATCTGAGCCTTCGAGGAGGATGACTCCTTCTTCTGTTTCCCCTTTTAGAAAGTTAAAATACAAGGAGGGGAGGGTTTCTGGCCCCCCGCTCCCGTCCCCTTTAGTCGCCTTCTACGACACGTGAGGAATGCATGGGAAGTATTCTTTCTCCCCTATCCCCAGGGATAATATATAATATATAATATATATATATAGGTTTGGATGGTATTGCAACGGAATTTATTAAAAAAGGGGGTGACTGTGTTGTTGACTGGTTTGTAAGGTTATTTAATGTATGTATGACTCATGGTGAGGTGCCTGAGGATTGGCGGAATGCGTGCATAGTGCCATTGTACAAAGGCAAAGGGGATAAGAGTGAGTGCTCAAATTACAGAGGTATAAGTTTGTTGAGTATTCCTGGTAAATTATATGGGAGGGTATTGATTGAGAGAGTGAAGGCATGTACAGAGCATCAGATTGGGGAAGAGCAGTGTGGTTTCAGAAGTGGTATAGGATGTGTGGATCAGGTGTTTGCTTTGAAGAATGTATGTGAGAAATACTTAGAAAAGCAAATGGATTTGTATGTAGCATTTATGGATCTGGAGAAGGCATGTGATAGAGTTGATAGAGATGCTCTGTGGAAGGTATTAAGAATATATGGTGTGGGAGGCAAGTTGTTAGAAGCAGTGAAAAGTTTTTATCGAGGATGTAAGGCATGTGTACGTGTAGGAAGAGAGGAAAGTGATTGGTTCTCAGTGAATGTAGGTTTGCGGCAGGGGTGTGTGATGTCTCCATGGTTGTTTAATTTGTTTATGGATGGGGTTGTTAGGGAGGTGAATGTAAGAGTTTTGGAAAGAGGGGCAAGTATGAAGTCTGTTGTGGATGGGAGAGCTTGGGAAGTGTCAGTTGTTGTTCGCTGATGATACAGCGCTGGTGGCTGATTCATGTGAGAAACTGCGGAAGCTGAGTGACTGAGTTTGGTAAAGTGTGTGAAAGAAGAAAGTTAAGAGTAAATGTGAATAAGAGCAAGGTTATTAGGTACAGTAGGGTTGAGGGTCAAGTCAATTGTGAGGTAAGTTTGAATGGAGAAAAACTGGAGGAAGTAAAGTGTTTTGGATATCTAGGAGTGGATCTGGCAGTGGATGGAACCATGGAAGCGGAAGTGGATCATAGGGTGGGGGAGGGGGCGAAAATCCTGGGAGCCTTGAAGAATGTGTGGAAGTCGAGAACATTATCTCAGAAAGCAAAAATGGGTATGTTTGAAGGAATAGTGGTTTCAACAATGTTGTATGGTTGCGAGGCGTGGGTTATGGATAGAGTTGTGCGCAGGAGGGTGGATGTGCTGGAAATGAGATGTTTTAGGACAATGGGTGGTGTGAGGTGGTTTGATCGAGTAAGTAATGTAAGGGTGAGAGAGATGTGTGGAAATAAAAAGAGTGTGGTTGAGAGAGCAGAAGAGGGTGTTTTGAAATGGTTTGGGCACATGGAGAGAATGAGTGAGGAAAGATTGACCAAGAGGATATATGTGTCGGAGGTGGAGGGAACGAGGAGAAGTGGGAGACCAAATTGGAGGTGGAAAGATGGAGTGAAAAAGATTCTGAGTGATCGGGGCCTGAACATGCAGGAGGGTGAAAGGCGGGCAAGGAATACAGTAAATTGGATTGATGTGGTATACCGGGGTTGACGTGCTGTCAATGGATTGAATCAGGGCATGTGAAGCGCCTGGGGTAAACCATGGAAAGTTGTGTGGGGCCTGGATGTGGAAAGGGATCTGTGGTTTCGGGCATTATTGCATGAGAGCTGGAGACTGAGTGTGAACGAATGGGGCCTTTGTTGTCTTTTCCTAGCGCTACCTCGCACACATGAGAGGGGAGGGGGATGGTATTCCATCTGTGGCGAGGTGGTGATGGGAAGGAATAAAGGCAGACAGTGTGAATTGTGTGCATCTGTATATATGTATATGTCTGTGTGTGTATATATATGTGTACATTGAGATGTATGGGTATGTATATTTGCATGTGGGGACGTGTATGTATATACATGTGTATGGGGGTGGGTTGGGCCATTTCTTTCGTCTGTTTCCTTGCGCTACCTCGCAAACGCGGGAGACAACGACAAAGCAAAATAATAATAATATAAAAATATGTATATATGTGTGTGTGTGTGTGTGTGTATAGGAAATTCATCCAATTAATTCTATCTTGAAACAAGATTGGGCAGATGATTTTAGGGTTTCCATATCATGTGCTTGCTTTGTTTATGCTAAGTAAAAGATACTAAGAATCAAGAGTATTTGCAGTGAAGTAGTAGGTAACTGGAATATCATAAAACTATAATAGTTTTAGTTTTGTGTAGTATATAAGATAACTTGTATATAGTCTTTTACTGGTATTTGTTCACTGTTGTATGTAATGTACTAAAAATTTATATGGAATAAAATACTTAAAGATCCCTTTCCAACCAACAGTAGCCAACAGTTCCGTGCATTATCTGTTCCTGAGCTGGCAGCACAGATGTTTGATTCCAAGAATATGATGGCTGCTTGTCACCCAGGTCATGGTCGCTACCTCACTGTGGCTGCTGTATTCCGTGGTCGGATGTCAATGAAAGAAGTTGATGAACAAATGCTGAATATGCAGAACAAGAACTCCTCATATTTTGTGGAGTGGATCCCTAATAACGTCAAAACTGCAGTTTGTGACATTCCTCCTCGAGGATTGAAAATGTCAGGAACTTTCATTGGGAACTCCACTGCCATCCAAGAATTATTCAAGGTGAGAATGGGTTGGCATTTTTCAGTGTCTTGTAACTTTCACATATGTCCATTAGTTTTTGTGCTTGAGAATACATGCAAGGCAGCCCAAGCACTGCAGATGGACCTTGACACTCAAATTTCATATAATCTTGCAGACTATATGCCACCAACATTTTCTGCAGTCTTGGAGCTACCCAACTAGGTAGTGGAATGTAGGTAGTTTCTGCCCAAGGAATACTAGTGTCGTTACTAAGGAATGTCAGATGCCTGTAACTGTCTTACACCCTTTATGTCAGGGTTGCTGGTCTTACTTCCTACCCCATTAAAACCAAGTATCTGAGACAGTCGTTTAACATCACTCAACATGCTCAGTATGCCATTCCTCTTCAGTTTTGTTCCTTCTTCACCCATTTTTGGACCATACTTTTTCTCACAATGAATCATATTTTTCCCTAACAGCTATGACTTCATCTTTTGAAAATCAGGTTTCCTAACCCCTAGAAATATTTTAGTGAGTAGTTCTCCCTTATACTTTACTTTTGCTTAGGTAATGGGATGTCATGTAGGAAGAGACTAGAGAAAGTTGAAGTAAGAATCATTCCTGGGGAACTCCTTTGAAATGTTATAAATAAAGATGTATCAGATATCCGCATCCGCATATGCGGAACATCCACACCCACACTTGCAATCTAATAAATATCCACATCTGCATCCTTACCACACACAAAGAGGATGTGGTGGATATACAAAAGAAGACTGAAAAACAAGAATTGGTTGCACTGAGCACTTCTTATCACTCCATGATAAAGTGTTGTGGGGGAGCTGGCGTGAGTTATACGAGTCACCACACTCTGGCCGCAGTGTAGAGGAGCTTGGCTTGGGTAGGCATTGTGTCAGTTGATCAAACTGCTTGAAGTGAAATTATCAAGTTTTCCCAACCTTACTGACTTTCTTTTTTATGTACAATGGTGTCAAGAAACAGTCAAGTGTGGAAGTACTTTGTGGAACAACAAAATAACGTAGCGCAGTCTTTTGCGCAAAAAAAAATTATTCATGAAGGATGTGGAACTACATCTGTTGAAAATCATTTAAAATCAGTGCACAAAGAACAGTTTGAAAAGTTAGAAGCAGAAGAAAGAAAGAAGTTTGAGGAGAGAGACAGAAAAAACTCCTTTGGAATGAGTGAAGTCAGACATTAAACAAAGAAATATTGAAACACATTATCAGAGTGGAAAACTGTGCAATGCTTCTAAATTTGAATCAAAGAAACTGTATATTTGTGATGCAGAAATGTTAGTAATGGATAACTTACCAATTAGTCATGTTGAGGACATAGATTCATGAGACTGATGGCTAAAGCTACTCCACAATACAGGCTGAAGCAGCAAAATTTTTATTCCTCATTAATATGTAGTGACATGTATGAGTGTGGTGGAGGATGTGTGGATCAGGTGTTTGCTTTGAAGAATGTATGTGAGAAATACCTAGAAAAACAGATGGATTTGTGTGTAACATTTATGGATCTGGAGAAGGCATATGATAGGGTTGATAGAGATGCTTTGTGGAAGGTATTAAGAGTATATGGTGTAGGAGGTAAGTTGCTAGAAGCGGTGAAAAGTTTTTACCAAGGATGTAAGGCATGTGTATGAGTGGGAAAAGAGGAAAGTGATTGGTTCCCAGTGAATGTTGGGTTGGAGTAGGGGTGTGTGATGTCTCTATGGTTGTTTAATTTGTTTATGGATGGGGTTGTTAGGGAGATGAATGCAAGAGATTTGGAGAGAGGGGCAAGTATGCAGTCTGTTGTGGATGAGAGGGCTTGGGAAGTGAGTCAATTGTTGTTCACTGATGATACAGCACTGGTGGATGATTGGGTGAGAAACTGCAGAAGGTGGTGACTGAGTTTGGTAAAGTTTGTGAAAGAAGAAAGCTGGGAGTAAATGTGAATAGGAGTAAGGTTATTAGGTTCAGTAGGGTTGAGGGAAAAGTTAATTGGGAGGTAAGTTTGAATGGAGAAAAACTGGAGGAAGTGAAGTGTTTTAGATATCTGCAAGGGATTTAGCAGCAGATGGAACCATGGAAGGGAAAGTGAGTCATAGGGTGGGGGAGGGTGCGAAGGTTCTGGGAGCGTTGAGGAACGTATGGAAGGTGAGAACATTATCTGAGAGCAAAAATGGGTATATATGGAGGAATAGTGGTTCTAACAATGTTATATAGTTGCGAGGCATGGTCTATAGATAGGGTTGTGTGGAGGTGGGTTGATGTGTTGGATATGAAATGTTTGAGGACAATATGTGGTGTGAGGTGTTTTGATTAAGTAATGAAAGGGTAAGAGAGATGTGTGGTAATAAAAAGAGTGGTTGAGAGAGCAGAGAGGGTGTGTTGAAATGGTTTGGTCACTTGGAGAAAATGAGTGAGGAAAGATTGACAAAGAAGATAAATGTGTCAAAGGTAGAGGGAGCGAGGAGAAGCGGGAGACCAAATTGGAGGTGGAAAGATGGAGTGAAAAAGATTTTGAGTGATTGGGGCCTGAACATACTGGAGGGTGAAAGGTTTGCATGGAATAGAGTGAATTGGAGCGATTTGGTATACTGGGGTGGACGTGCTGTCAATGGATTGAAGCAGGGCATGTGAAGTGTCTTGGGTAAACCATGGAAAGTTTAGTGGGGCCTGGATGTGGAAGGGGAGCTGTGGTTTGGGTCTATTACATATGACAGCTAGAGACTGAGTGTGAATGAATGTGGCCTTTTCTTTTTTGTCTTTCCTAGTGCTACATCATGGGTGTGCATGTGTGCGCGCGTGTGTGTGTGTGTGTGTGTGTGTGTGTGCTATTTCATGTGTGACGGGGTGGTGATGGGAATAGATGAAGGCAGCAAGTATGAATATGTACATGTGTATATAAGTATATGTCTGTGTATGTATATGTATGTATATGTTGAAATGTATAGGTATGTATATGTTGCGCGTGTGGGCGTTTATGTATGTACATGTGTATGTGGATGGGTTGGGCCATTCTTTCGTCTGTTTCCTTGCTTGCCTTCATCCAGTCGTGGTGCTACCCAGGCCCATAGGAAAGATCAACACTACCTCCTGCTTCAGCAAGGTAGCGCCAGGAAAACAGACATGAAGGGCTACATTCACTTATACTCAGTATCTTGCTGTCATGTGTAATGCACTGAAACCTTTGGTTTACTGAAATATTCCCACTCATGGGGTTACCTTTATATCTAGGCACCTTTGACATGTATCATCTCTTCTATTTAGATAACTTTCAGCATTCTTAATTTCTCTCATGCTTTCATAAATATCCAATTTTTTTACTACCTGCTTATGTGGACCAATTTAAATGCATTGTGGCAGCCCAACAATGCAGCTGACCCATCTTTATTTTTCCAAGGCTATTGCTCACACCACTTTTGTTTACATGTCTATAATATTTTATCCATGACCTCTTCCCTTTGAAAATGTGATGACTCTCAAATACATTTTACTTTGCAAGAACTCATCCATTTGCTCTAAGATTATATTGTCTTGAGTCATTGTTTGCCATACATTTCTTTTCTGTTTTTTCTTAACCCTTTAACATGCTCTCAATATTTCCTCAGAGGATCTCTGAGCAGTTCACTGCAATGTTTCGACGTAAGGCTTTCCTTCATTGGTACACCGGGGAAGGCATGGATGAAATGGAATTCACAGAAGCTGAGTCCAACATGAATGACTTAGTATCAGAATACCAGCAATATCAGGAAGCCACCAATGATATTGATGACTATGGGAGCGGAGGACAGGATTACTACGATGAGGTTGGAAGTGCAGACTACAAAGAATATGAGTAAAACTGCCCAGTAGGGAAGTAAAAGAATGAGTTAATAACAAGTTCATAAGACATTTAGGAACAACACTGACAGGCTTGTTAAAATCATTCAAGGAGAGATGAAATAGCAGTGACTTTAAAGGTTTTACTGTACCTATTCATAAAACCTGGAAACACACACACACACACACACACAAACAAATAAACTGAATGAGGAGATATAAACATAGAAACTTCACAGTCCTCAACAATTTTTATAGTAACATGGCTTGGGATATAGCATTCAGTAACCAGGAACTAGGGCATTGTGGTTAAAGGTTCAGTGGAATTTACAATGAAGGAGAAGGAACATGGGTACCTTTTGTCTCAAATACAGAGGAAAAGTTAGGAAAGAAGAAAGAAAATTCAACATTTTTTTGAAAAAGCTAGGGATCTTCAAAATGTGCATTGGTGAAGATATAGGTGGCATCCCACCAGCGAGCTTTTACAAGGTATAAGAGAGCAAGGAACAAGTATAGCAGGGTAAATAGGGAGAAACAGGAACTTTCATAAGAATATTGTGGATAAGGCAGGAGGAAGTTCAAAACTTTATAAATCCATCTGAAGTATATTGTTAGTTAAAAAGCAGTTGATTAGTCTAAACGATTCAGAGGGAAGAATTGTAAGGGATGATATAAGCATACAAGAGGAACTAAATAACAAGTTCAGAAATACCTTCATAACTCAAGTGAGGTGGGATAGGGAGGACATTTTAGACAACATTTAAGTATGTGGAAAAGACAGTAACAGAATATTTAAGGGTCTTGACCAAACTAGGCTCTTGGTCATGATTTTGTGTACAGATACTCAACGCAGACCTCTTGAAATACGGTTCAAGATGTTGCAGGAGAAAAAGGCACTGAAACTTTACTCACAAAACCACAGTTTTAATGCTCCCAGTCTTTCAAAACTGGATACGGACTTATTACCCATGAAAGAATTTGTGATCATACTTAAAAAAGGTATAAGTTTGTTGAGTATTCCTGGTAAATTATATGGGAGGGTATTGATTGAGAGGTTGAAGGCATGCACAGAGCATCAGACTGGGGAAAAGCAGTGTGGTTTCAGAAGTGGTAGAGGATGTGTGGATCAGGTGTTTGCTTTGAAGAATGTATGTGAGAAATTCTTAGAAAAGCAAATGGATTTGTATGTAGCATTTATGGATCTGGAGAAGGCATATGGTAGAGTTGATAGAGATGCTCTGTGGAAGGTATTAAGAATATATGGTGTGGGAGGCAAGTTGTTAGAAGCAGTGAAAAGTTTTTATCGAGGATGTAAGGCATGTGTACGTGTAGGAAGAGAGGAAAGTGATTGGTTCTCAGTGAATGTAGGTTTGCGGCAGGGGTGTGTGATGTCTCCATGGTTGTTTAATTTGTTTATGGATGGGGTTGTTAGGGAGGTGAATGCAAGAGTTTTGGAAAGAGGGGCAAGTATGAAGTCTGTTGTGGATGAGAGAGCTTGGGAAGTGAGTCAGTTGTTGTTCGCTGATGATACAGCGCTGGTGGCTGATTCATGTGAGAAACTGCAGAAGCTGGTGACTGAGTTTGGTAAAGTGTGTGAAAGAAGAAATTTAAGAGTAAATGTGAATAAGAGCAAGGTTATTAGGTACAGTAGGGTTGAGGGTCAAGTCAATTGGGAGGTAAGTTTGAATGGAGAAAAACTGGAGGAAGTAAAGTGTTTTAGATATCTGGTTGTGGAAGTGATCATGGAAGCGGAAGTGAATCATAGGGTGGGGGAGGGGGTGAAAATCCTGGGAGCCTTGAAGAATGTGTAGAAATCGAGAACATTATCTCGGAAAGGAAAAATGGGTATGTTTGAAGGAATAGTGGTTCCAACAATGTTGTATGGTTGCGAGACGTGGGCTATGGATAGAGTTGTGTGTAGGAGGGTGGATGTGCTGGAAATGAGATGTTTGAGGACAATGTGTGGTGTGAGGTGGTTTGATTGAGTAAGTAATGTAAGGGTGAGAGAGATGTGTGGAAATAAAAAGAGCGTGGTTGAGAGAGCAGAAGAGGGTGTTTTGAAATAGTTTGGGCACATGGAGAGAATGAGTGAGGAAAGATTGACCAAGAGGATATATGTGTCAGAGGTGGAGGGAACGAGGAGAAGTGGGAGACCTAATTGGTGGTGGAAAGATGGAGTGAAAAAGATTTTGAGTGATCGGGGCCTGAACATGCAGGAGGGTGAAAGGCGGGCAAGGAATAGAGTGAATTGGATCGATGTGGTATACCAGGGTTGACGTGCTGTCAGTGGATTGAATCAGGGCATGTGAAGCGTCTGGGGCAAACCATGGAAAGTTGTATGGGGCCTGGATATGGAAAGGGAGCTGTGGTTTCAGGCATTATTGCATGACAGCTAGAGACTGAGTGTGAACAAATGGGGCCTTTGTTGTCTTTTCCTAGTGCTACCTCGCACACATGAGGGGGGAGGGGGATGGTATTCCATGTGTGGCGAGGTGGCGATGGGAATGAATAAAGGCAGACACTGTGCATTGTGTGCATGGGTATATGTGTGTGTGTCTGTGTGTGTATATATGTGTGTACATTGAGATGTATAGGTATGTATATTTGCGTGTGTGGACGTGTATGTATATACATGTGTATGGGGGTGGGTTGGGCCATTTCTTTCGTCTGTTTCCTTGTGCTACCTCGCAAATGCGGGAGACAGCGACAAAGCAAAATAAAAAAAGATGAAAATATACTTAAAAAGTTGTATTTATTGTATATTTTTTGTCTCTTACTTTTGAACTCACTTTGATTTATTTCTATTATCCCTGAGGATAGGGGAGAAAGAGCACTTCCCATGTATTCCCTACGTGTCACAGAAGGCGACTAAAAGGGGAGGGAGTGGGGGGCTGGAAATTTTCCCCTTGTTTTTAATTTTCCCAAAGAAGGAACAGAAGGGGGCCAAGTGAGGATATTCCCTCAAAGGCTCAGTCCTCAGTTCTTAACACTACCTCACTGACGTGGGAGATTGCGAATAGTATGAAAAAAGAATATATATATATATATATATATATATATATATATATATATATATTTTTTTTTTTTTTTTTTTTTTTATACTTTGTCGCTGTCTCCCGCGTTTGCGAGGTAGCGCAAGGAAACAGACGAAAGAAATGGCCCAAACCCCCCCCCCCCCATACACATGTACATACACACGTCCACACACGCAAATATACATACCTACACAGCTTTCCATGGTTTACCCCAGACGCTTCACATGCCTTGATTCAATCCACTGACAGCACGTCAACCCCTGTATACCACATCGCTCCAATTCACTCTATTCCTTGCCCTCCTTTCACCCTCCTGCATGTTCAGGCCCCGATCACACAAAATCTTTTTCACTCCATCTTTCCACCTCCAATTTGGTCTCCCTCTTCTCCTCGTTCCCTCCACCTCCGACACATATATCCTCTTGGTCAATCTTTCCTCACTCATTCTCTCCATGTGCCCAAACCATTTCAAAACACCCTCTTCTGCTCTCTCAACCACGCTCTTTTTATTTCCACACATCTCTCTTACCCTTACGTTACTTACTCGATCAAACCACCTCACACCACACATTGTCCTCAAACATCTCATTTCCAGCACATCCATCCTCCTGCGCACAACTCTATCCATAGCCCACGCCTCGCAACCATACAACATTGTTGGAACCACTATTCCTTCAAACATACCCATTTTTGCTTTCCGAGATAATGTTCTCGACTTCCACACATTTTTCAAGGCTCCCAAAATTTTCGCCCCCTCCCCCACCCTATGATCCACTTCCGCTTCCATGGTTCCATCCGCTGACAGATCCACTCCCAGATATCTAAAACACTTCACTTCCTCCAGTTTTTCTCCATTCAAACTCACCTCCCAATTGACTTGACCCTCAACCCTACTGTACCTAATAACCTTGCTCTTATTCACATTTACTCTTAACTTTCTTCTTCCACACACTTTACCAAACTCCGTCACCAGCTTCTGCAGTTTCTCACATGAATCAGCCACCAGCGCTGTATCATCAGCGAACAACAACTGACTCACTTCCCAAGCTCTCTCATCCCCAACAGACTTCATACTTGCCCCTCTTTCCAGGACTCTTGCATTTACCTCCCTAACAACCCCATCCATAAACAAATTAAACAACCATGGAGACATCACACACCCCTGCCGCAAACCTACATTCACTGAGAACCAATCACTTTCCTCTCTTCCTACACGTACACATGCCTTACATCCTCGATAAAAACTTTTCACTGCTTCTAACAACTTGCCTCCCACACCATATATTCTTAATACCTTCCACAGAGCATCTCTATCAACTCTATCATATGCCTTCTCCAGATCCATAAATGCTACATACAAATCCATTTGCTTTTCTAAGTATTTCTCACATACATTCTTCAAGGCAAACACCTGATCCACACATCCTCTACCACTTCTGAAACCGCACTGCTCTTCCCCAATCTGATGCTCTGTACATGCCTTCACCCTCTCAATCAATACCCTCCCATATAATTTACCAGGAATACTCAACAAACTTATACCTCTGTAATTTGAGCACTCACTCTTATCCCCTTTGCCTTTGTACAATGGCACTATGCACGCATTCCGCCAATCCTCAGGCACCTCACCATGAGTCATACATACATTAAATAACCTTACCAACCAGTCAACAATACAGTCACCCCCTTTTTTAATAAATTCCACTGCAATACCATCCAAACCTGCTGCCTTGCCGGCTTTCATCTTCCGCAAAGCTTTTACTACCTCTTCTCTGTTTACCAAATCATTTTCCCTAACCCTCTCACTTTGCACACCACCTCGTCCAAAACACCCTATATCTGCCACTCTGTCATCAGACACATTCAACAAACCTTCAAAATACTCATTCCATCTCCTTCTCACATCACCACTACTTGTTATCACCTCCCCATTTACGCCCTTCACTGAAGTTCCCATTTGCTCCCTTGTCTTACGCACCCTATTTACCTCCTTCCAGAACATCTTTTTATTCTCCCTAAAATTTACTGATAGTCTCTCACCCCAACTCTCATTTGCCCTTTTTTTCACCTCTTGCACCTTTCTCTTGACCTCCTGTCTCTTTCTTTTATACTTCTCCCACTCAATTGCATTTTTTCCCTGCAAAAATCGTCCAAATGCCTCTCTCTTCTCTTTCACTAATACTCTTACTTCTTCATCCCACCACTCACTACCCTTTCTAAACAGCCCACCTCCCACTCTTCTCATGCCACAAGCATCTTTTGCGCAATCCATCACTGATTCCCTAAATACATCCCATTCCTCCCCCACTCCCCTTACTTCCATTGTTCTCACCTTTTTCCATTCTGTACACAGTCTCTCCTGGTACTTCCCCACACAGGTCTCCTTCCCAAGCTCACTTACTCTCACCACCTTCTTCACCCCAACATTCACTCCTCTTTTCTGAAAACCCATACTAATCTTCACCTTAGCCTCCACAAGATAATGATCAGACATCCCTCCAGTTGCACCTCTCAGCACATTAACATCCAAAAGTCTCTCTTTCGCACGCCTGTCAATTAACACGTAATCCAATAACGCTCTCTGGCCATCTCTCCTACTTACATAAGTATACTTATGTATATCTCGCTTTTTAAACCAGGTATTCCCAATCATCAGTCCTTTTTCAGCACATAAATCTACAAGCTCTTCACCATTTCCATTTACAACACTGAACACCCCATGCATACCAATTATTCCCTCAACTGCCACATTACTCACCTTTGCATTCAAATCACCCATCACTATAACCCGGTCTCGTGCATCAAAACCGCTAACACACTCATTTAGCTGCTCCCAAAACACTTGCCTCTCATGATCTTTCTTCTCATGCCCAGGTGCATATGCACCAATAATCACCCACCTCTCTCCATCAACTTTCAATTTTACCCATATTAATCGAGAATTTACTTTCTTACATTCTATCACATACTCCCACAACTCCTGTTTCAGGAGTATTGCTACTCCTTCCCTTGCTCTTGTCCTCTCACTAACCCCTGACTTCACTCCCCAGACATTTCCAAACCACTCTTCCCCTTTACCCTTGAGCTTCGTTTCACTCAGAGCCAAAACATCCAGGTTCCTTTCCTCAAACATACTACCTATCTCTCCTTTTTTCACATCTTGGTTACATCCACACACATTTAGGCACCCCACTCTGAACCTTATATATATTAAACTGAATATGGTATATGAAAATGTTTTGTAGCCATCCCAAGGACATCCAAACACAAATCCTCTATGATAAAATTCATGACCCACTTTATTCAAAGGAGCTAGCTTTCATGTGACACTGTTTAAAATTTCATTGGTTCATCTGTATGCTGTATATTTCAGATAAAATCTTTCATACATGATAAAGATTTTTGATTGTGTACTTCATCCAAGTCAATATGTTTGTTTGTTGGGATAGTAATATACTATATTGTATATGCTGTAATAATAGTCTGAATGTGTGCAGAAAGTAGTTATTCACCTTTAGTAAGTTGATTACCCTTTAATTCAGAAAGAGGAGCAATACATGACAGGTACAATTTATTGACTGTAGAGAATTATACACTTGGTCTTATTTACTGGAAGTTAAACTGAGTAATGGGAATGCATGTAGATCTCTATACAATTAATAAAGTATGATGCTATAATCAATAATTTGAAATACACTAAATATTTTTAAATGAGAAATAAGTAATTATTCATTATAGTGTTGCTAAGATTTTCATGAACAACAAAATGTAAACACATAATGGGAAAAGTGAGCTTTGAATTGTAATGAAGTGAGTGAGCAGTAATATCTTGAAGTATAAAACTCATTGCAATTTCACTTATGATTGTCTTTTAGAAGCTATAACATATCATTTAAGTTCTAATAACAGTAATGGTGGTGGTGACTTATTTTATACATATTTATCAACTAGAAGATAAGCCTTGGAATTCATAAAAAAGAAATAGTGAATTTGGCTTAAAAGAATTATGAACCGTATATTTATCTTTGGACTGACTATGATAATTGAACTTTCATATAAGTATATTTTAGTAATTAATTGGTGTATGAAACACACTTTTGCTTGCAAATTAATTTCTTCCAGGTCCTCGAGTAAACTTACAAAAAGGGACATTATACCTGTTTTATTCAATTTATGAGATTGCTTGATTTTTGCATTTGCTTCAGATTATTGTGATTCACCTTCCAATGTTTTTCTAGGCACAGTTATGCCAAACAAGTTTCTAACTTTAATTTACCTAATCTAGCTTAGAAAAACAACGAGGTATGGGTAATCTTTACAGGTGATCCTTTTCATCTTCTATTAAACTTTTTCCATCTGTGATAAGTTTAAGACTTTACAATTGTCTGGATGTGTAAAGAGTACAGACAGATAACTTTATACCATGGTGTATTTCTTCTTCCTTCTCCAGAAGTAGTGAAATAAATCTATGCAACTAAAAATACTACCTTGACACTCTAATCTAAGTTTGAGCTCATTTTGTAAAGTTGTCGCCCCAAATCCATACATCCAATGTATTTAAGACGATGATGATTAAAGATTATTGGTCAGACTTGGAAAATAAATGCAACCAAAGCATTTTTGTAAGATGGACTCAGTAAATGAACAACCTGAAAATACTGCATAAAGTAGTTAGTTATGTACTATTTTGTGGCACTTTCTTTTCAAATCTATTTCTTTAAGAGAAGCTTAACTTTGCAATTGATACTAAGCTGAAAATGAAGATTTTGTGGGACACTGAGTGCCACAACCATTTTCTGTACTACACATCATCCTAAGGTCTTAAATGAACATCCCAAATTAAGGAAGTCTTTGAAGGTCACAATATACGTGGATTAAATATAGTTTGATATATATATATATATATATATATATAACAAAATAAACCTGGTCAAAGCCAACCTTGTCGTGTAATTAAAGAGGCAGCACTTGTGTCATGGGTAAAACTGCTGTTCAGTCATAAGTCTGAAGTCTTTGACTAAGGAATGGATAAGATAAATCAGAAAATCATGTCTACTAAGTTTACACCATGTACGGGCATTTCTAGATCTTTCAAATTAACACACTGACAGTCGAGACTGCATGAAGAAATATTTTTGCCCCGTACCGTAGTGTTATCCACTGTCAGGTATACACGCTAGTATTCTTAGGATGGACGTCCCCATTACTTTATTATACAGGCAGACAATAATTGGCCTTCTGTTTAATTTGTTCCCTTAGGCTGTAACTGGAGTGAAGCTAAATTTTGCCTCTGAAGACAATAGGTTGAGTTGTCAAGCATTATCTTTTCATGATGTACATTTTTCCTCTCATTGTTATTTCCAGATCTTTCACTTTTGCCTAAATGCAATGTTCTAAGACTCTTTCTATTACTCTTTACTCTCCCAGTGGCAGAAGTCTGCATATAAATCCAAAAGCAACTTAGAGGAAAGGAAGAAAATAACCTTTCCTACAGGTTAGTTCCTCTACATCAGCCTGTCTTAAGATTCTCTGAACCAAATTGTATCTATGGCCGTCTCCATCTGCACCTGGCCGATCAATAGCAGCCTTATAAAGGTCATTCTGACAAGCATAGCATCACACACACACACACAAAATCGAGCATGATGTTTATCTGCCATATATATGTTACCAATATCTACACCTTATTCCCATTCATGCATTGGCCAGTGGATATTTCTGTATGAGGATGACGTGAACGTTTGAACGCTGTATTGAAGGGATCAATAAAAGGCTGAACTTTAGTTTGCTATATTCTGTACAGTCTCTTGCAT
Organism: Panulirus ornatus; assembly: GCF_036320965.1. Lineage (NCBI taxonomy): Eukaryota > Metazoa > Arthropoda > Malacostraca > Decapoda > Palinuridae > Panulirus > Panulirus ornatus. The sequence continues at coordinate 3,934,369 of NC_092289.1, read as the reverse complement.
GTGTAGCCTTACTGTCTGCAAAATGAAGGAATTTAATGAATATGCAAAGCAATTGTTTCTTGATATAATCATAGAAATGTGGCTCTGAAATGAGAGAATCCTATTATACCATTCTGATTTTTTGCTAAATTTCTAACCTACCCCAATGCTAATATACAATGCCAATAAAGCTCTAAACTTAGTGTGTCGCCGTCCTTTATCCTTAACTGAACGCCTGAGAGAAATGTATTGCCAAATATTCCTGATTTATTATGACTTACAAATTGGTCACTGTGCCTCTGTTTCAGTATTAATCTGATCCAAAATGTTCTCATACATAAATATCCTGGTATTGCAATAAACAAGATGGCGGCAAGTCCCGTATCATTCCCAGTGATAGACAAAAAACTATAAATCATGATAGACAGGGACCTACACACCACTAACATTTGCTACATTAGTAGCATGGCCCAACAGAGAAACAATAGGGCATGGTGATTCTCCTGTTTCCAAGGTCTTCCCTTGTCTTCGTTGAAGGGAACGCTCAACCCACTATAATGTATATCATTGTTTATTTACCCTTACAAGATTCACCAAGTTTTCTTCAAATTAAACTATGTTTAGTCATAGCCTCAAAATATCAAAATATGTGATGGAGCCCAGGTGCCCTTGGGCATGGCCTTCGATGTTTTAGATTCGTTCACTCCTACGGGAGAACGCGAATAGTTTGGGTCCCTTGGTTCAGCAGACGATACAGTGAGGAAGACATAGTTACTACACCACGGAATTATCTTCCTTGTGGAAAGAGCAATTGTTTCAGACCATCTGGAATAACAGGAGAGCAGTGATATATAGAGCCAAGACGGGTCAGGGACGAACAGCTTCGTCAGGTTAGTCTTTCAAAAGGTTGTGTGTGTTCTGGAGAGGTGCGTCATGGTGGTATGTTTTGAAGAGCTCCTTTTTTTCTTTTGATCTTTTTCGTAGAACTAATCGAAATTAGTATCCTAAATTAAGACCCCAATGAGGTCATAAGCAAAGCATAATGCCCGTAGTTTATTACGTAACATTGACAAAGGACAAGGGTTTTCACTCTACCTAAACAGAATTAATATGACTACAGGCAGAAATTTCGTGAGTGGCAAACTTTTCTCGTATAACCAACATCTTGAGGACCTGAAGAATGAAAGAATTTACTGAAGAACCATGATATATGAAACGTGTTACCATCAGATCAGTCACGGGTCATAAAGAAACACACAAACCACAACTACAATCAGTCATAAAGCCCAGGTAGACTCATAACTCAAACGGCCATCAGTCACCACCAGGTACAGACGAGCCAGTATGAGCCAGCAGCTTCCATATTAAGTTCAAATGGATTTGGAGCAAGTGTCTCAGGGTGTCATGGAAGTGTCAGTGACACACTGATGAACGCTTGGACTGTGAGAGGGAGAGAAGTTCAAGGAGGTGAGAGTGTTACAATGTCGTAATCATTCCCGAAGAACTCAAGATGGTGCAGTGGGTTGACGGGAGACGACATTGAGTTTAAGGAAGTGATTGATATAACGTTGAACTCACAGCATAAAATGGAATTTTCAGACACCGATGAAAGTATAATTTGTTTACCTTACATTTCGCATCTCCTGAAGATTCCATCTCGCAAATCAAAGATAATCAAGGCTTTACTGGGTTAGGTTTGGTTAGGGTAGGTTGCGGGGTTAGAAACCTCATGAGACATTGGGGATGGAATCTCATATCCTACATTCTTATTTTGACACACAAACACACATTATGTATATATATATATATATATATATATATATATATATATATATATATATATATATATATATATATACACACACACACACACACACACACACACACATAATCGCCGTCTCCCGCGTTGGCGAGGTAGCGCAAGGAAACCCACATACACATGTATTTGCATAAACGTCCAGACACGCACATATACATACATATACAATTCAGTGCATACAAACATATACACATATACATATATACACGTACATATTCATACTTGCTGCCTCCATTCTCGTCGCCACCCCGCCACACATGAAATAGCATCCCCTCCCCCTCCAGCGAGGCAGCGCCAGGAAAGGACAACAAAGGCCACATTTGTTCACACTTAGTTTCTTTTCTATCTGTCATGTGTAATGCAACGAAACTACTGCTCCCTTTCCACATCCAGGCCCCACAGACCTTTCCATGGTTTACCCCAGACGCTTCACAAGCCCTGGTTTAGTCCATTGGCAGCACGTCGGCCCCACTATACCACATCGTTCCAATTTACTCTATTCATTGAACGCCTTTCACCCTCCTGTATGTTCAGGACCCGATCGCTCAAGATCTTTTTCACTCCAAAATGGATTTGTATGTAGCATTTATGGATCTGGAGAAGGCATATGATAGAGTTGATAGAGATGCTCTGTGGAAGGTATTAAGAATATATGGTGTGGGAGGCAAGTTGTTAGAAGCAGTGAAAAGTTTTTATCGAGGATGTAAGGCATGTGTACGTGTAGGAAGAGAGGAAAGTGATTGGTTCTCAGTGAATGTAGGTTTGCGGCAGGGGTGTGTGATGTCTCCATGGTTGTTTAATTTGTTTATGGATGGGGTTGTTAGGGAGGTAAATGCAAGAGTCCTGGAAAGAGGGGCAAGTATGAAGTCTGTTGGGGATGAGAGAGCTTGGGAAGTGAGTCAGTTGTTGTTCGCTGATGATACAGCGCTGGTGGCTGATTCATGTGAGAAACTGCAGAAGCTGGTGACTGAGTTTGGTAAAGTGTGTGGAAGAAGAAAGTTAAGAGTAAATGTGAATAAGAGCAAGGTTATTAGGTACAGTAGGGTTGAGGGTCAAGTCAATTGGGAGGTGAGTTTGAATGGAGAAAAACTGGAGGAAGTGAAGTGTTTTAGATATCTGGGAGTGGATCTGTCAGCGGATGGAACCATGGAAGCGGAAGTGGATCATAGGGTGGGAGAGGGGGCGAAAACTTTGGGAGCCTTGAAAAATGTGTGGAAGTCGAGAACATTATCTCGGAAAGCAAAAATGGGTATGTTTGAAGGAATAGTGGTTCCAACAATGCTGTATGGTTGCGAGGCGTGGGCTATGGATAGAGTTGTGCGCAGGAGGATGGATGTGCTGGAAATGAGATGTTTGAGGACAATGTGTGGTGTGAGGTGGTTTGATCGAGTAAGTAACGTAAGGGTAAGAGAGATGTGTGGAAATAAAAAGAGCGTGGTTGAGAGAGCAGAAGAGGGTGTTTTGAAATGGTTTGGGCACATGGAGAGAATGAGTGAGGAAAGATTGACCAAGAGGATATATGTGTCGGAGGTGGAGGGAACGAGGAGAAGAGGGAGACCAAATTGGAGGTGGAAAGATGGAGTGAAAAAGATTTTGTGTGATCGGGGCCTGAACATGCAGGAGGGTGAAAGGAGGGCAAGGAATAGAGTGAATTGGAGCGATGTGGTATACAGGGTCCTTCCACATCCAATTTGGTCTCCCGCTTCTCCTTATATATATATATATATATATATATATATATATATATATATATATATATATATATATATATATATATATATATATATATATGTGTGTGTGTGTGTTTCATAAGTTTTGTGTTTGAATGATCTCTTGTTTCAATAAATGTACAATAAATATTTTGTAATTCAAAGATATGAAGATTGTAAATTAATGATATTTTTCTGTTCCTGTAAAAATATTGTCCTGCCATTGGTTGGTACGCAATCATAACCAGCAGATGTTAACAGTATATGTTTTCCGAGAAATTGTATTGAGTTTTTGTGTTTTGTTTCAGTGTGATTTATGCGCAAGTAAACACTTCTTTATAACTGAAACTGGTCAAGATACTGGTAATTAACTGATGCTCAAAGATCAGTCTCTGTAAAGTAATTAGAAGGAAAAATGATAGCCAAACGACTGAGACACGGTTACCTCACGTTGTGTAATATGGTGACCCACAGCACCTCATCCCCGGATCTCCCTTACGATTATAGTGTCCTTCCATATGATTAGCCAATTACAGTCTCAGTCAACATGGAGCCGTAAATGACAAATAAATATATATAACCCGCCATCACGGAACACAAGCAACATGTAATCCTCAATCCATTTCGCAATAGTAGTTTTAAGTTAGTTTATTTCGTAGAAATTTCTAGGACGAAAGACATCATAAAATCCATGTGAATTACATAGAGTTAGGGATAACATTACAAAATGTCATGGGAAGTTTGGGGTTAATTGCTTCCATGTCCTACACACCTAAAATGTTTTATCCCAACATTTGTTTGCACAGGATCAGCGTTGTGCATTAGATATGCCAATGGAATATAGGGATGCATTCATTTGACATACCACATTAATGATTATCTTCAATTTAAAGGTACTGATTCGAAAGTCTTATGACAAGTACAAATTTCTTTACCAAAATATTATAGGCAGTGGTTGAGACAACATCCGTCATGGGAGGCCGTGGGAATAGGTTTCCCCCGAAAAATGTGTACATTACGGCAAAAGCCACTGGTTCTCGCCAATATTATGGTACAGTAGTCCCAAGAAGGTTCCTTGATCTGTCATTATTTGACATAAGTTCCCTTTAGATGTGTGAAAAGTTGTGAAAACTTGAGAGCAAATAGTTTCTGTGTTGATGACGCTAGCAGAGGTCAATAGACGTAAATGCCAAAATGTCTTTATTTCATGAGAGAGTTAGCAGTGTGGAAGTCACTAGTTGTCTGTGTGTGTATCTTGATAATGTCTACCATGAACATTAGTCCTTGGAGTAGAAGTAGTCGTGTGTGTAATGATGGGATCAAATGAAGTGCATCCAGTTGATGCCGTATTAAACTTTTAACAGCTAAGTAGGGAAATGGTTAGAAAAATTTCTCTACAAGCCGATGAAAATCATTGATAGGGAAGAGGAAATTCATTTCAGGTATACTAAAAGAAGTTTAGAATATAGACGAGACTCGGTTTTTTCCAGCTAGAGAATTTTACTTTAAAAAGTCTGCCACTACATGTAATTGACCAAAGCAAGCCTTAGAACCTAACAAGTCTATTCTAACAGGATTTGTTAGATGTCCGGAATGGTAATAAACCTTAATTGACACCAGAACTTCAGCTGAAATGAAAGCCAGCAATGAGAAATAGATGAATATTGAGCTAGGTTTATACACATCCATGAACCCTCAATTGTACATGTGCGATATTTACCTAAGATCAGTCTGTGTATTGATAACATAACAGTAATTGTGGTAATTTAACAATTTATATACTAATTAAAACTGACCGGGAATCTTAAGAAATCATTTTGCCGTGGTAGTTTATAATATAGAGAAAAGCTTGATTTTGGAGCATCTTATTGTATGATACCAAAGAAGGTGAGAGTTATAAATGGCAGGGATAATGTTAGGATAATGTGAATGCAGGTGAATTGCTTGTAAAAAATCAGCAGAGATTATGAACTCTACCTAACCACCTTAGCTGGTAATATTTTACTTGTATTGAGTATTTTTGTGGATAAATTTCAACAAATGTGCAACCTGCTGGCCTGCTTACAAGCAGTCATTCAGTGCGGTACCCAGCCGCAGATCACATTAATGATGTTATCTAACAATCATAAATCTCAAATAGATATGTATGCAGTCTTTTTTCGTTGACATTTGACTCACATATTGAGTAAGACATAATACTGAGGTGCGTGAAATTTGATAAGATAATGTTTCAGTACAATGTGTCATCACACTAGCCAGCACTGCAAGAAGAGTCTGTTAAGATTTACGATTTAATGCTCTTCATTCTTTCATATAGTTTCCTTGATTGAGAATTCAACTCGGACTATATATACTTCTGGCCACAAGATCATGTTGATTGTGTTACTGTTGAGACCTTAAAACTGACACCTAATTTTTTTTCTTGAGAGAGAGAAAGATAATCTAGGCAGCATTGGATGGAATTGTAGTTCAAGGTAGCCTCACTATTTTTATGGTAGTGTACCCCATTGATATCATACCTGCAGATGATCACAAGCAACAGTTGCCATAAGCTTTATGCTGAATGGGCAGTCTTGTGCGTATGCACTGTGGTTTGGCTGAGCTCCACTAGAAAACGAATGATGTTATTGTTCACTCAGCACACAAAGTAATTTTTCCCCCTATTTTTACTTTGTAAGTTGAAGCATACATGTCACAAGTCAGTACACTATACACCTACATACCATGTACCACATCCAGAGGTTTATGTAACATATTGGATACTGTTGATGAAAAGGAGCGTAAAGCTGTCCATATATATATATATATATATATATATATATATATATATATATATACTCTGAATAGGAAACTGAGGACAGAGAAGACTGATTTATCACGAGGATTGAATGTTTGAACTGGGCAAAGTAGTGCATTAATTACATGTGTGTATGGTATGTTATTTATATATTTTTTTCTTTCATACTTGTTTGCTGTTTCCCACATTAGTGAGGTAGTGCCAGGAACAGGTGAAGGAAAGTCACATTCACCCACATCCATTCTCTATCTGTCATGTGCAATGCACTGAAACCACAGGCCTCACAGATCTGTCCATGGTTTGTCCAGTGACAGCACATCAGCCCCTGTATACAAAATCGTTTCAGGTCACTCTATGTAGTGCTCGCCATTCACCCTCCTGCATTTTCAGGCCCTGACCAATTTTTTTTTCTTCTCCATCCATCCACCTACAACTTGGTCTTCTCCCACTTCTTTTCCCCTCCACTTTTGACATGCCTATCTTCTTTGTCAACCTATCCTCTCTTATTCTTTTTATGTGTCCAGACCATTTCTGCACATTCTCTTCAAGTTTCTAAGCCACAGTTTTGTTATTACCACACTTCTCTCTTACCCCTCCATGACTTGATCTAACCACCTCCCACCACATAGTGTCCTCAAACATTTCCAACACTTCCACCCTCCTCTTCTATATAGCCTATGTCTCACATCTGTATAACATCATTGGGACAACCACACCTTCAAACTACCCATTGTTGATCTCCCAGATAAAGATTTTCTGTACATTCCTGAATGCTGTAAGAAATGTCATCCATTCTTCAAGAACCGTCATGTGACACTTGCCTATAGATATTAATGATGGGGGCAAAGGGTACTCATTGTTACAAAAATCTTGACATTATGAATCACATTCATGGAATATTGTCTTGAATTCATTCAGTTTCCTGTGAATCTTTTGATGTAAGTTATGTTGTAAATACTGTCATTAAAAGATTTTTTTGTAAAATGCAGAAAATAGGTAGAAGGATACATTGTTGTTTTTTCTAATATCTAATGAAGTTAAGCCTTCTTTATGTATGAATATGAATTTTGAATATTGTTTTCAGTGATTTATTTGCCACAGATCTGATTAAGTATCCATGTTTGTATTGGCTATGTTGAATAAGCTGAAAACCAGCATTTTTGAATATTTATTTTATGATAAGTTTCTCTGCTGACTACATCTTCCCATCATGAGATGGCTTATTATTAAAGGAAAAATTTGTACTGGGATGCTTTTTCCATGAATTTAATTTTTTTGGGGTCTTTTCAGAGCATGATGACCGAGGTTCTTCAAGAAGTGGTGGTGGCAGTGATGGAGGTGGAGGAAGAGGAAGCTATAGAACTGGGTACCGGGATGGTGGGAAGTTCAGAGGAGGAAGGAACTGGGAGTCAGGCTGGGATAATGACCGGAGTTCTCGTCTCCCAGAGGTGATGGACCATAGTGTTTCCTCGTTAATTTTTTTTGTAATTTCTGATATCTTATGCTTTTAATCATTGACTCTTCCCAAGCTTTAATGGATTTCAGTCTTTTACTCCTACTTTGAAGTGAGAGGAGATAAACCATGCAGTGAATGATGAGTTCAGGGTTAAGGGTACTTCAGATGAGGAAGCTAGGGGATTTATGCATTTTGTATAAGAGGATGGAGATGCTTATGATTGATTTTTGTGATATGTTTACAGAAATATTGTATTTAGGGTTGAAGACTAATTGAATTATCAGCCCAGTGCAGTGTATCCTTAAGTCATTAAGAGATGTAATGCTGGTGCACATCAGTAATTTTGATGCAACACTCAGTCCCTTTTGTACAAAAGGGACTGAGATGTCATGAGACTCATTTGCATGAATTTCAGTGAAGTAGTTTTTAATGGAAATACAGGTTTAGGGAAAGGAGGCCCACTAGAAACACACCTCATATTAGTGATAGTCTAGTGGGCCTGCCTGGCTTGACATCCAAACTTGGAATTTCATGTGAATATGTATGGTAATAGAAATAGTTTAGATATGTGCAAAAATAGGAAAATTTGATTTAAAATGTGCAAAGTATTGCGACACCAATGTTTTCGCTTTTTGAATGATTAGCTGGCGATGCTCGTAGCTAGTACTTATGTGTATGATATAAAGGTATGAAAATATTTGAATACTGGTGTAAAGCTCTGGTTACACTGTGTAGAAAGTTTATAAAGTATTTATTGAAATACCTTAATACCTTGTATTGTTTATGAAGTATTTATTGAAACACCTAATACCTTAAATTTTAGGGACATTGGCGTGGAGACAACAGGAGAGGAGCTGGACGGGGATTCCGTTCACCCCGAGTACCCAGATATCAGGATGAAACTGATTCATTGGGCATCAAGGACAGAAATTGGTAATTCTTAATGAGGCTTTTACTTTACCCAATAATTCTGTTGAAATCTGTTTTACTAATCTTTTAAAGGGTTGTTAATGTTTTGATAAAAACTGCTTGATAAGGAATTATGGAAGGAATGAAGAAAATAAGTAGGGAAAATTTGAGTAAGTTTTTTATTAGATTTTCGTAACATGATTTTGGACTTGTTCACTGTTTCCAGTGTTTACAGCAATTTGGTTCATGTTGAGGTTCCAAATTGTATACTACAGGACTTTTATTTTTCGAACATGCTCGCTATTTTGTGTGTAAGTTAGGTAGTGTTAGGAATAGGTGACTCGAGTCTTACAGGGAAATTTTCTCACTTGGCTCTTTGCTCTCTTCCCTCATTTAAAAATTAATCTAGGAAGGGAGGATTTCCAGCCACCTGCTCCTGCCCCGCTTAGTCACTTTCTACAGCAAGCAGGGAATACTTGGGCGGTATTCTACCTCCCTCATCCCCAGGGATAACAGGACATATCATAGTTATTTATACTGATTTATTTCTTGTCTCACTCATGCAGTAATGTGTTTTGTACAGAATCTCTTACTTGTTTTGTAGTTATAGTAAATCTCAGACACAGTTTCTGAATCTGGTCCCTCATTATGCCATACTGTCGTGCTCTTTTTCTTCTAACACTAGAATTTGGGGTACAAACATTATGGGAGTTACCCAATCCAACCTGGGACAAGATAAGAAAAAATACCACATAACAGAGGGTAGAATATGCGAATTGAATAACTTCAGTTTTGATACTCGCCTTTTTGACAGTGTAGTTGAGAAGTATTTTGCTGTGACCATAGTGGTATTAGTATTTCTTTCTTTATTTATTTTGCTTTGTCACTGTCTCCCGCGTTAGCGAGGTAGCGCAAGGAAACAGACGAAAGAATGGCCCAACCCACCCACATACACATGTATATACATACACATCCACACGCAAATATACATACCTATACATCTCAACGTATACATATATATACACACACAGACATATACATATATACACATGTACATAATTCATACTGTCTGCCTTTATTCATTCCTATCGCCACCTCGCCACACGAAATAACAACCCCCTCATGTGTGCGAGGTATTAGTATAGTAGTCTTTATTCAGTATCTGAAGGTAGAAGAGAAAGGGAATCCTCAGCTTCAGATTCTTCTGAAATGTACACAAATGGAATCACTGGTGTTTTCTGTTTCCTTGTAGTTGGTTGTGATGTACAAGCAGCTGGAGATGAAATAGGAATGAGAGTCGATGAAGTTCACATAAAGGAAGCATCCAGCTTCATTTGTTTGCCGCTGTGATGTTCTTAATTATGATCGCCCTGAACTGCCGAAAATGTTCATAGAAAGGGACAATTTCTGGGTCAGATGTCCTTATGTAGTGGATGGCAATGCCCATAAGGTCCATCATTTCAGATAGTGTAGGCTGTGCTGGTGTAACTTGCTCTTCCTCAATGTCTTTTTCCCATGCCTTGCCTTGTAGAACCTCGTCCACGATTAATTCTTCAGTAGCCATGATCACCATCATTTTCAAGCCATTTCCAAACATCATTTTCAGTTGTGTCTGGGTTGCCAGCATTTACATGGGTGCACCAAAAGTCATTTGCTTCAGATCCTTCATTATTCAAATCCAGTTAATTTTTGTACAAAACACCACAGCCACCCATTACTTCCTTATCATTAAGTTCCTTGTGTTTTCCAAGAGTTTTACATGCAGGTTTCAACTTAGGACTCTGTACATTAACACCAATAGATCTCTGTTGAACATACCACTTATATGTAGCTTCTTGTAAGTTTTTAACTTGCACAGTTTTCATGTGTTTTCAACTCCCCACTGTAGAACCATCTTTAGAGCTGTCAACACTGTATTTAATAGAAAACTTTTGCAATTTGGCCTTTGATCTATGTATATCGAAAACAGTTTGCTTTTTACACTGTAAATTTCACAAACATATGCTACTGTGACACCTTGTTCTAATTTCTCAATTAGCTCTAATTTCTGTGCCACATTTAAATCCACATGCTGTCTTTTAACTCCTCAATCTCTTGATGACATTCTGAATTGTAAGGATTGTAATACTTAACTGTGGAGGTACATTAGAAGTTGCCACAGGTGATCGATATTTTTAGCGAAATCAGTGGAAGAACTGGAAAGAGTAATGGGCCATTTCAGTAATACATGCTGGAAGTGAATTTGGATAAGAGTAAAATACAATTTTTTGAAAGGGATAGGAGACTAGAGTGCAGTTTGTATGGTGAAGCACTGAGAGATGTGGTTCATTTTAGATGACTGGGAGTCATGTATAATAAGGAAAGTTATGGGAAAACTTAGTTTGAATGTAAAGTCATATAAGGAAGATAAAGAGGGAGATGCTCTGAAATCTTTGGTGAATGGGAAAAATTTTAGCATACAACATGCAAATAACTTGCATGAAGGAGTACTAGCCCCATCTCTGATTGAATGTGAAACCCAATTTTAGGTAGGTTTTGACAGGTAAGTAATTGTAATAAGATTAAAGTTGTTTAGACTGCTTAATATAGTTGCAACTAAGGAGGGAGATAGGATTAAAAATGAAGATATGAGAATGATTTTTGGTGGGAAAGAATTATCAAAAAAAGAAATAGATGGAAGGATGTTATGGTCAGGTTGAACATATAGCAGGAAGATATATAGTAGGACTGTAGAGGGTACAAGGAGGAGAGCTAGACCACAAAAGAGATTGAATGGTGCTATTATTAGAGTTAAGGATGTTACAGATCAAGATAGTAGAGGAATGACTGAGGATCAGATGCTGTTGGAGCAATTTATTGAGGTAGTGTAAGCAGAGATCTTGGTCTCACTTGGAAAGTGATGCAAAAAGTAAATGGCATTTTATGAATATGGTAGTCCTTTAGTATGTAAGGTGAAAAATATTTGCTCTCTATGAACGTGATAGTCCACGAGTTGAGGATGTGTATGAGCGATTATTGGAGGCTGTATGCATTTGATCCACCCCTTGAAATTGTGTTGGAGTAGTGCTGATAGATAAGAGACAGATAAACACAAAATCTCGTTTTTCATGTATAGTAGTGATTAGGTTATGATATCAGGCTGTGGAAATATTTCTGCCCAGTAAACTTTGGTTTTATATGTATTTCTTATTCTACTAAGCATGTGTATAGTCAGCAAAATTAATCTTTCCATTTAGATGCACTTGTTATCCTGTGGCTCAGGATATCTGGGAACATACCCAAATTGCCAGTTATTATTTCAGCCTTAAAGGTATATGTAATGGCTTATAAGAATTGGCAGTTGAGTTGGCATTGGCATTTGCTTTTTCTGATTTTAGGGGGCTTCCATACCAAGGTTTGATCTGGGGAGCCTTCTTTTCAGACCATTTTTCCACTCTTGCTATTATGAAGTAAGTTATAAAGATGACAGTGTGATAAGGGAGAAAGTTTTGTTTCAAGGTACACGTTGACAGTGTCCCTCCTCATTTTGTGTTAGTTGTAAGTGGATACTTGGTCATAGTTTGCAGGCAGCCAGTGACCTGGGAGGTACTACTACCCATCTAGGTATCAGTAGGGTTGGTGACAACTGCATAGTGAGCCAGGACTTCAGTGGTTGTTTAATTGCACTCCTCTTACCCAGATAGCTGGCTTGTCTTTGTCTCACCCACACGTGGACTACTGCCATTCTGTCCACAGGCATATAATATTGCCTTGTCACATATAACACCTGCCACTGCTTAACTCACATAGCTAATTCTTTGTAACTCTAGATTTTGCTGTAATGCTAGCTCTGGCTTTGGCAAAATGGTAGAAGCAGTGGATAGTAGTAGATAGGAACATTCAAGCAGGAGCATTGAATAGAAACAGGAGGTAGATAGAAGTTGGGTGGAACAGTAGGTGGGAGCATTAGGTAAAAGTAGTAGGTTGGAACATTAGGCAGGAATATTAGGTAGGCATGTTAGGTAGATGTGGCCTGTAAAAACATTAGGTAGGAGCCTCTTCAAACTTTGCACTAGAGTTGTGCTCTGCCGGTAGTGTGTTAAGGGTGAGAAACTGAAGGCTAAGAAGCAGCACTGGAGTTCACTAGTTATGGAGACTCTGTTGCTGTGGCCACCCCATTAAGTGAGTTCCATAAGGGAACAGGAATTAGAGATATAGATAGACAGATGGAGAGTTGTATGTAGAAAATATCTACTTCACTTTCATCTGATACACTGCCTGATGAACTGAGTTAACCACTGATAGATTCCATGGAAAGGTGGTGGTGGTGTATGTATATGCAGTTTTGATTCCCTTTTGTTATTCACTCAATGCAGTCTTGCCTCTAAGAGCCAAGTCTCGTATTAGCCTCTAGTTCTTGAATATGACCAATTTATGCTGCATTTTAGATGCAGTTTTTATGATTAAACTTTTCTCCCACCCTCAGGCGACAAGACATGTACAAAGCCCGTGGAGGACGCCGGGGGAGAGATTATAAGTACAACCGGAGCTACCAGAACAATCCCACGAACACTCTTGGATGGCATAAAATTCTTGTAAGCATATATCTGTGTCATCTGTGTGCCATAATACTTCGGATTTTTATTGTTGTTAGGTGGGATTAAGGTCTATATGTGAGTTTTGAAATGTGAAGCATTAAACATTTGACACCTATTTCAGATACGAGATGGCAACACTTTAGACAAACATCAAGTTCTTAGTGAAATACGTTCTCTTGTACAAGAGCCATTCACTCCCTTCCTGGTAAGACTTTTATTCTGATTCTGTTAGTGTATCAGTTTTGTATGAATTGAGTGTAGTATATAAGTATGTTAAGAATGAGAGAAAGAAGCACTATGACATACCTGAAGAATGGAATAGATGAAATTTTTTTGGTGAAGAAGGAGCATGTTCGGTATGCTAAATAAGGGAAGAAAATGACATGTATATGACACTGACCTTACAATTGGAAGCATCTATGGTTCAAGTGAAACACTGCAGATATTGGTGGCTGAGTTTGGTAGAGTGTGCAAAAGGAAAAAGTTGTAAATGTAAATAAAGGCAAGGTTATTAAGGTTCAGCAGGGTTGTGGGACAAGTTAATTGAAATGTAAGTTTGAATGGAGAAAAATTGGAGGAAGTGAAGTGTTTTAGATACCTGGGAGTGGCCTTGGCCTCAAACAGAATCAAGGAAGTGAGTGAGTCATAGGTTAGGGGTGGGGGTTCTGAGAGGGATGAAGGATGTGTGGAAAGAGAGAATGTTATCTCGGAGAGCAAAAATGGGTATGTTTCAAGGAATAGTAGTTCCAACAATATGGTTGTGAGACATGGACTATAGATAGCGTTGTGCTGTGAAGGATGGATGTGATGGAAATGAAATGTTTGAGGATGTGGTGTAAGATGGTTTGATGGAGTAAGTAATAAAAGGGTAAGAAAGATGTGTGGAAATGTAAAGAGTGCTGTTGAGAGAGCGGAAGAGGTTGTGTTGAAATGGTTTGGAGATGAGAGAATGAATGAGAATAGGTTGACTGCCCATTGACCCAAGTATACCACATCGTTCCAATTCGCTCTAATCCTTGCATGCCTCTCACCCTCCTGCATGTTCAGGCCTAGTTGCTCAGAATATTTTTCACTCCATCCTTCCATCTCCTGTTTGGTCTCCTGCTTCTCCTTGTTCCCTCCACTTGTGACACATATATCCTTTTTTGTCAACCTTTCCTCACTCATTCTCTCCATCTGTCCAAACCAGTTCAACACACCCTCTTCTCTCTCAACCACTTTTTATTTCCACACAACTCTCTAACTCTCTTAACCACTTTTTATTTCCACACATCTCTCTTACCCTTTCATTACTTACTTGATCAAACCCCTCACTCCACATATTGCCCACAAACATCTCACTTCCACCACATCCACCCTCCTCCGTACAACCCTATCTAAAGCCTTGCCTGGCAACCATATATTGTTGGAACCACTATTCCTTCAAACATACCCATTTTTGCTCTCCAAAATACATTCTCACTTTCCACACATTCTTCAATGCTCCAAGAACCTTCACCTCCTCCCCCACCCTATGACTCACTTTCACTTCCATGGTTCCAATTTTACTCCATTCAAACCTTATTTATTTATTTATTTTGCTTTGTTGCTGTCTCCCGCATTAGCGAGGTAGAGCAAGGAAACAGACAAGAGAATGGCCCAACCCGCCCACATACTCATGTATATACATACACGTCCACACATGCAAATATATATACCTATACATCTCAATGTATACATATATATACACACACAGACATATACATATATACACATGTACATGATTCATACTGTCTGCCCTTATCCATTCCCATCGCCACCCCGCCACACATGGAATAACAACCCCCTCCCCCCTCATGTGTGCGAGGTAGCGCTCGGAAAAGACAACAAAGGCCCCATTCGCTCACACTCAGTCTCTAGCTGTCATGCAATAATGCACCGAAACCACAGCTCCCTTTCCACATCCAGGCCCCACAGACTTTCCATGGTTTACCCCAGACACTTCCATGGAAAGTTCTGTGGGGCCTATCTAAATCCTTGCCTGGCAACCATATATTGCTGGAACCACTATTCCTTCAAACATACCCATTTTTGCTCTCCTAAATACATTCTCACTTTCCACACATTCTTCAATGCTCCAAGAACCTTCACCTCCTCCCCCACCGACTCACTTTCACTTCCATGGTTCCAATTTTTCTCCATTCAAACCTACATCCCAAATAACTTGTCCCTCGACTCTGCTGAACCTAAGAATCTTGCTTTTATTCACATTTACTCTCTACTTTCTCCTTTCACACACTTTTCCAAATTCAGTTACCAACTTTTGCAGTTTCTCATTTGAATCAGCAATGAGTGCTGTATCATTGGTAAACAACAACTGACTCACTTCCCAGGCCTTCTCATCTCCAGCATACTTTATACTCACCCCTCTTTCCAAAATTTTTGCATAAATTTACCTCACTAACCACCCCATCCATAAAAAGAATTGAAATTAAACAACCATGGTGGCATCACACATCCCTGCTGCAGACCAATTTTTACTGGGTACCAGTCACTCTCCTCTCTTCCTGCTCATACGCCCTGGGGTGGGGGAGAAAGAATTTTACCTTCGTGTTCCCCATGTGTCATAGAAACTGACTGAAGGGGTGTGAGCAGGTTGCTGAAAACCCTCCCCTTCTTGTATCTCGATGTCTAAAAGAGGAAACAAAAGAAGGAGCCAAGCAGGGAGTGCATACACTCTTCGAAGGCCCATACGGAGGTGTCTAAATGTGTGTGAATGTAACTAAGATGAAAAGAGACGAGATTGGTAGTCTGCTTGAGGAAAAAAAGCCAGATGTCCTAGGTTTGAGTGAAATGAAGGGTAAAGGGGAAGAATAGTTTGGAAATTTCTTGGGAGTAAAGTTGGGGTTGGAGAGAGGACAAGAGTTGAAGTAGTAACACTACTCCTGAAGCATATTTTCATATGTTCAGACCATTTCAGCTCACCCTTCTTCTGCTATCTCACCTATACTCTTTATTTCCACTTATCTCTTTTACCCTTTCAGTACTTACTCGATTAAACCACCTCACATCACATTTTGTCCTCAAACATTTTATTTTTATCACATCCACCCTCCAAAGCTTGGTACCAATTTCATTGATTATCCCCTTGGGAGGATGAACGGCTGGGTTAACTGTGGACTGGCTGCTATGACCAGGATTCAAACATATGTGGACTTTACTGGTAACATATGTGGCCCATGAATGTGACATGATCAGGAATGCTAACAGCTAAACCATAAAGGTCCATAAATCCAGAGCTGACCATCTCATCTGATTTCACTTAAAAGATGTTGATTTTCATGATTGGAAGTGTGCTATACGAATGGAAGAAAATCTGAATTATGATTGTCACCATCAAAACTTCACTCTCTTTTGCAGAGTGAATGATTATGAAGGGATGCTGTAATATGGATGTCTCATTCTGCTTGGGACAAATACTTGATTAGAATATATATGAATGAGATGTGAATTGAATATGATAGGTATATATAATTATAAGATAGCAGGTAAACCATGAAGTAAAAGTTATTGATCGAAGAAGGTGTAGGATCAGGAGAATTGATGCTTTAATAAAGATTGTATGAAAGTGGTTGTGGCTTGGTTTAATAAGTTAAAGTATGAAGTTTGAAGTTGGAGTGGTCATGTTGAGGCAGCATTGTATATTGAAAATATGAGTTCTATTTAAGGATTTAGGAGACTGAATTAGGAAGTATAATACAAGTCCATAGTTAATGAATGATAGGCAGATTCAGAATATCTGATTTTGTGTTATGTTTTTCTTTCTCCATTCTACCTTAAATGCAAAAAATTGTTAGTTGATGCACATAAGAAATATGATGTAGATAAGAACAATTTATATTGTGACACTTTACAAAACTTCTCATTGTCTTTTATTACAGTTTGAAACTGAAGGAAAGAACCTGGTTTTTTATCTAGAAGATAATGGCCCTGCTGTTCATGCAATTATTGAAATTAACCGAAGAATCACAATGCCTAATGGCCAGCGACTCCAGATATGGAGTAACAGATCTCCTCCTCCAAATAGGCCACTTCCTGCATCTCAGGTCTTTCAAGAAAATTTTTATGTTTTGTTTTCTTAACTCTTCATTTCTTGCATCAGTGTACTTCATTATTTTATCTATAACTGTGGTGATAGTAGAAAGATTCATATATTCATGAATTTGCATTTATGTGTTATTCTGTCAGTTTGCTTGTAAACATTCTGTGTTGTCTTTGGAAAAACTGATGCATATATTGTAGTATGTTAACCCTAGAAGCTATTTTTGATTATTTTGAAATATTTTCTCTAAGTTGTTAGAAGCAGTGAAAAGTTTTTATCGAGGATGTAAGGCATGTGTACGTGTAGGAAGAGAGGAAAGTGATTGGTTCTCAGTGAACGTAGGTTTGCGGCAGGGGTGTGTGATGTCTCCATGGTTGTTTAATTTGTTTATGGATGGGGTTGTTAGGGAGGTGAATGCAAGAGTTTTGGAAAGAGGGGCAAGTATGAAGTCTGTTGTGGATGAGAGAGCTTGGGAAGTGAGTCAGTTGTTGTTCACTGATGATACAGCGCTGGTGGCTGATTCATGTGAGAAACTGCAGAAGCTGGTGACTGAGTTTGGTAAAGTGTGTGAAAGAAGAAAGTTAAGAGTTAATGTGAATAAGAGCAAGGTTATTTGGTACAGTAGGGTTGAGGGTCAAGTCAATTGGGAGGTAAGTTTAAATGGAGAAAAACTGGAGGAAGTGAAGTGTTTTAGATATCTGGGAGTGGATCTGGCAGCGGATGGAACCATGGAAGCGGAAGTGGATCATAGGGTGGGGGAGGAGGTGAAAATTCTGGGAGCCTTGAAGAATGTGTGGAAGTCGAGAACATTATCTCTGAAAGCAAAAATGGGTATGTTTGAAGGAATAGTGGTTCCAACAATGTTGTATGGTTGCGAGGCGTGGGCTATGGATAGAGTTGTGCACAGGAGGATGGATGTGCTGGAAATGAGATGTTTGAGGACAATGTGTGGTGTGAGGTGGTTTGATCGAGTAAGTAACGTAAGGGTAAGAGAGATGTGTGGAAATAAAAAGAGCGTGGTTGAGAGAGCAGAAGAGGGTGTTTTGAAATGGTTTGGGCACATGGAGAGAATGAGTGAGGAAAGATTGACCAAGAGGATATATGTGTCGGAGGTGGAGGGAACGAGGAGAAGTGGGAGACCAAATTTTAGGTGGAAAGATGGAGTGAAAAAGATTTTGTGTGATCGGGGCCTGAACATGCAGGAGGGTGAAAGGAGGGCAAGGAATAGAGTGAATTGGATCGATGTGGTATACCGGGGTTGATGTGCTGTCAGTGGATTGAATCAGGGCATGTGAAGCGTCTGGGGTAAACCATGGAAAGCTGTGTAGGTATGTATATTTGCGTGTGTGGACGTATGTATATACATGTGTATGGGGGTGGGTTGGGCCATTTCTTTTGTCTGTTTCCTTGCGCTACCTCGCAAACGCGGGAGACAGCGACAAAGCAAAAAAAGAAAAAAATTTTTTCTGTAAGTGATGTAATGGTGGGAGGTTGTTGCCCCCATCTCAGTAGTGAATCAACAGTCACTGCTTTTGAAGATCTCAAAAACTGTTGTGAGTAGGAAAAATATAAGAAGACTAACTATCTTTTTATCTCTGATGCCCATTCTCTCAGGGAATTCCCACCAGGGGGATGACCTCGGCAAAAGAATCTCCACTCATCGCTTTCCTTACATGCCTCTCTCGCATGCACAATTCCATGCATTATTCCCCATTTCTCTCCCTCCAGTACTCTTCCTTTCCATTTCCTCATATCACAAGTGGTCCTCCTCTCACACCAACCTCTTTAGTCTTATTGTCATTCACTATCCTTTTAAACTTACCATCTTGCGTTCTGTCCACGAGCCCCAAACCACCTCAAAATAATATGTTTCACCCAGTCTGCCACTCCACAATTCATTCCTTTTGCATTCCCTGCCATACCAATACTTGTGTACACCCCCTTATTACTTTCTTCATTCCATGTAGTCATACCACATACTTCTCTCGTAAAAGTCATTTCCATAGCTGGATTCTTGACCTTTGTGACTAATCTCATCTCCATGTTTGGCTGCATTGGTCAGGGTTGGGAGGACTGTGTTGTCTCTTCATCCTCTCTTCACTTTCATGCATATGCCTTACCCATCATTATTCTGTTAAGAGACCCCAGTGGCTCAACTTCCCTGTACTACTATCTTCCTTTTTCCATATCACCAACTTACTCAAGCTCCCAAATACTTAAATTGTGTCACCTTTTTCAGTCTTTCTACCCCCATATCTATAACACTGTTTAGTACATTTCCTTCTCACACGTTAGGGCTTTGCAAAATTTATGCTTTCATTTTGTTTCCTTTCAAACACCATTACTTTACTTTTACTTGCATTTGCCTTCAGTTGCTTATGCTTTCATACATAAAACACAACCTTCTGCAACCCTCTCACTCTCAGCACCAGTTCTCACCTCCACACTCCATCTCCTTTTGAGTTTTGGTATCATCTTTCTTATTGCTCTGTCCACAGTGACATCACACAGCCCAGCCTCACACCTGTATGTATATCAAAACATTCACTCAACTCTTTGTTCACTTTTAGACTTGCATTTGCTCCTCTGTGGAAGCCTTTCACACCATTCAAAAGTTGTTGCCCTACCCATCATATCCTTAAAATATTCCATAAGGCATTTCACTCGACTTTGTCATATGCTTTCTCCAGGGCCATAAAAGCTGCATACAGCTTATAACCTTTTGCTAGATACTTTTCCGAAGTCACTCTCTGCAAAAATCTGATCAACTCATCCCCCACATTTCTTAAAACTTACCTTGCTTCTCACTTATTCTGCATTCATTCACATTCATGCATGCATTTCTCATTACCCTTTCATTACTTACTCAATCAAGCCTCCTCACATCACATATTGTTCTCAGCCATTTCATTTCCAACACATCCACCCTCATAACGCCTGATCTATCACCCATTATGTGGATGCAAGGCATGGGCTGTAGATATGGCTGTACAGAAGAGGGTAGATGTACTGGAAATGTTTTAGGACAATATGTGGCATGAGTTGGTTTGATCGAGTATGTAATGAAAGGGTAAGAGAGATGTGTGGAGATAAAAAGTGTATGGTTGAGAGGGCAGAAGAGGATGTGCTGAAATGGTTTGGACACATGGAGAGAATGATTAAGGAAAGGTTGAGAAAGAGGATATGTATGTTATAAGTGGAGGGAACCAATGACAGTAAAGATTTTCTTCGTTTTAGTAATAATTGATTTGATAAAGATATTTAGATGTAGATACTATTCTTATAGAGTTCCATTCCTAATGAAAACTGTTTTCAGGCTGAAAGGGTGACACAGGTCATGAGTGATCGGTATTCAGTGGAACTGAAACGGCTAGATCTTAAAAACTTCCACAATGATGCCAGTAAGTAATTTGATGCTTAATTGATAGAAATTTGCTCTTGTAAGCCATCAGGGGCTTGATTTGTTTATTGTTTTTCTTGAACTAAAGTTAGTAGTATCTCTGTATTTTTATCCTGAGATTTTTTTCTCACCCTTCTTGCCTTAATAAAGTAGCATCTTGAGGTGTCAGTCTGCAATTTATTTACAGGAGATAAGTTCAGAGTTCATTGTCCAATTTTTTAGAATGTAGCCCCTTTGATTTAAGGTCTAGGGTGAAGGTCATTGCTGATTTTTAAGTTGATTTTGGAAATTTTTATATTGCCTCATTTATTGAACCTTAGATATATGGATTTCATCAGATTGTAGCATGAGTGTTTCCCTTCTGACAAGAAAGGTCCCCATTGATTTGAGTTCAAGACTAATGCACAGTTAAAGATAAAAAAAAAAGAGAAGCTCATGCAATTCGTGGAATCCACTGTGATGACTATTTCTCTCTGAGAATTGTAGTCAAAGGATGTTTCAGCATAAATCTTTTTGACCTTTGTGTTGTTTAGACTATGCCTCATTCATTGGAGGACAATGCAGATTGTAAGCTAATTTTCTTTAAGGATATACTTTGATACTTATACATCTTCTTGTAGAGGGTGGGACTTTAGTGTTTTATTTATGTGAAAGAAAGAAATATCAGAGGGCATCCTTATATTTTACCATCCCTTTTTCCTTCTCCATTCCTGTCAAAAGAACATTTCTGCATCTCTAACAGTAAAAGGCCCAATGTTTGTGAGTGATGAGGTCTGGCTAGTGCAACCTGCACGTTATACCATTGACATCACAGCCCTTGGTAATTTGCTTTGTGGCAGTTGAATGTGCAAGAGCAAGTGTTATCTGGCCCTATGGATATTAAGGTGGTTGAAGTGGGTTAAGTCTTGGGGGACATACCCTGTTTTTCACATGAAGTGGTGTTTTGATACGCCTTATGAGTAAATACTCCTGCTTCTCTCCTAGGGCTCTGCTTCTGGTGGTCACACCTTATATGAGCAAATGCTATTGCTTATCCTCCTAGGGCTCTGTCACTGGTGGGTTTGCTTATTTCAAGACCTACATTTTTGCCTTTTTCATAGATGTACACTTTAATATCTCACTCAGATACACCTTTTCTTACTTATGTTTATCATGCATCGTCAGATCACATTAGTGTAGTCTTTTGCTGTCAAACACACATGCATTTCCATCCAATCGTGTTTTTTATTCATATGTAAACTTGCCAGATACTCTGCTACTTTAAAACCCATATATTTATTTTTCACACAACCACATCCTTTTTGAATGCTCAGTGTTTATCATGTTGTATACTGCTAATGAACTAAGTTTGGACTTCTTTACTAAACTGAACAACGTTCTGCTTTATCTGTTTCATTTTTCCCACAAAGTACATAAATCATTATTATTTTTTTTATTTATTTATTTTTTTTACTATTCCCCATTTCCCACAGTAGCGAGGTAGTGTTAAGAACAGAAGACTGAACCTTTGAGGGAATATCCTCACTTGGCCCTTTCCTCTGTTCCTTCTTTTGGAAAACTAAAAATGAGAGGGGATGATTTCCAGACTCCTGCTCCCTTCCCTTTTAGTCACCTTCTACGACACACTGAGAATACGTGGAAATATGCCATAATTCTCTGCATGTACAAGAAATTTCAATTTTAAAGGTTTGTATTATACTAAATAGCTAGCAGTTGTTCATATATTACTAAGAGTTTGCAGAATTTTAATGAGCCATAATTCTTCAACAGCCTTGATGAAAGAGGGTATCTTCTGTCCCTTATACCGTCAGCCAAACATGCAGATTATAGTGGATATTATTGTTAGTAATATTCCACAAGTTGAAGAAATTGACCTTAGCTACAACAAGATCCATGGCCTAGATGAATTAGAACGCATTGTATCCTCCTGCCCAAATCTTCAGAGACTCAACTTGGGGAAAAACAAGGTAATTAATAGGGAATGAAATGTGTACTTATTTTAATTCACTTTGTAAGCATCAAGTGTTGGGAAAGAAGTACATTGTGTTGAGGGAAATGCACTACCATTCTTTATTTCATATGGGGTGTTTGTTCCTAGAAATTGGTTTGTAAAGTTAACTCACTGTAAACTTAGTTTTACATAAATAATGGGAGATATGATCCCGATCCCCCTCCTTGGGACTCAGTATTCTCTCATTGACATTCCTGTTAAACATATATACATTATTCTTACTCCAGCAAAATAGTGTTAGGAACAAACAAATCGTAGCCTCATTTGTTCACAGTCTGTCATCAAATGTCATGTAAAATGTACCAGAACTAAAGACTGCCATCCACAGGCAGGCCTCGAATACTACTCCTCAGTTTACTTAGATTGCTTCATATGTCCTGATTCTGCCCGTTGACAGCATGTTGCCCCCCAGTTTGCCACATTTGCTCTAACTCATTCTCTTTAGTCCCCCCATTTTACTATCCTCAAGTGTTTAGGTCTTGATACCCTTAATGCTTCCTTCACTCTGTCCCTCCATCTCATCCTTGATCTCCCCCTCCCTTCATGCCCCCACCACTTCTGTTACATAGAGCTTTCGCAGTTGCTCTTTACCCATCTTTTCCATGCATCTTTACCATTTGAGTACAACTTGTTCAACTCTGTCAGTCTGACTAGGTTCACCACTATCCCTCTCTGACAGTCAATTTTTTTTTCAAATTCAACCAAAAATGAAAATGAAAAACTGCTTCTTTACTGAAGATAGAGCCATTTGAGCACCCATGTAGTTTTCCTTCCCTTCCTTCCTCCCCTTCCCCTTTCCTTTCTAGGAAAACCCTTTCTTGCTTCTGGAAAGTGGCATCTTTGAGACAGGAACCACATAAATGATGATTTACCACAAGTTTTGCATTACGATGTCATGGACCTAGTTAGGTTACTGTAGGGTTGTTCAGTCCTTTTGAATGAGTGTCTGCAAAACCTCATGCATTTTATGATGCTTGAAGGGGGTTCATCTTCATGGATTCTTCACATTATGGGGGGCAAAATGGTATTTTAACCCTTAGCAAAGCAAGTGTTCTCTCAAATACTCAAAGAACTTTGCCTTCATTACTAACATTTTTGATGCTCCCATTTCTTAATGTAAGTTGTTGGTAATTGTTTTTCTTTTCTTTTATGATTTTCAGGCTGTTTTCAACATTTTGACAATTAAGTCTATAACTCAAGATGTGTGACAAATGTTATGATTCGTAGCTTTCCTTTTAATGTGGATAAAATTGACTTGATATATGGAAAGAAGATCATTTATTTAATCTTGTTTAAGAGTGTGAGAGAATTTTTAAGATTGATTAGATATTTATAAACCACTTTCCTATTTTCAGATTCAAAATGAGGCTGCCCTGGAAAAGCTCTCAGGACTTGGTATCATAGATTTGACTCTGGAAGGAAATCCTCTTTGTGACAAGTTTCGAGATACAGAGACATACATCAGGCAGGTTGCATTAATTTTTTTAGACCTGGGCTGATACATTAGTCATGAAATAGTCTGATTTGAACAGCTATAATGATACTTTGAAAAGGAAATTTCAGAATTTCGGAATGATTACAATGATTTGTTTTTTGACTTTGGGAGTGTGAAAGATTCCCTAAGTAAAATTAGCTTTTTCTGTTTGTGTCAAAGTATAAGCACCAACTTCATGCATGAAATGATATGAGTTTGCTTGGATTCCTTTCCATATAGTGTCTTTTGCTTTTAAGAGGCACTTTACATATTAAAAGATTTTTCAGAATATTTAGAATTCAGGGTAGAGGCACTTTACATATTAAAAGATTATGTAGAATATTTAGAATTAAGGGTAGCAGAGTAGCAAGCCTACATTTAAGGAATTTAACTTCCTGTGAGGTTTTGTTTGTGGAGCTCACTTCTTTAGAAACAGTTCCCTCAGATGTGTCCATATGTGAATATGGCCCACCCCATGTAAATGGGAATGGAGTAACTAATGATTATGTAGAACAGATTGATGAAGGTTTTTTTTAAGTAATTGGGATTTTTCATTTTTGATTAGCTTTTATACTTTATTTTTATTTGGTACAATTATGATACTTTATTTGAACGTGGTCCAGACTTTGTATAAGGTAATTGACACATTTTGATTTTCTCCATGTTTAAACCTCAGAATGAAAGTTGTATATGTCTTGGTCATCTGAATACCCCTTCCTTTATCTGTAGTGTGAATGATTTTTTTTAAAGCAATATTCTTCAGTCTATTCTTACTGTCAGGATGAATGTAAATACCCTTGTTTGTAAATTATCTCATCTTGGATACTTGAGATAAACCTGACTCTGCTGTCGTATTATTGCAGAAATATTACTTTCATATTAATAAGCATGAAGTGTATGTGGAAAATCAGTGTTACATATTCTCTTCTTTCATATTTCTTAATGTATCCTTTCTCATTTAATACTTGATCATGTGAATAATAGTATACTGTGAAAGATTTTTATCTTTTCTTTGGATTTATCGTTATACATTAGTCTGTGCTATCATATTTATGAAGTATTTTTTCTCATACAGTGCTTAATTATGTGGATTACATTTTACTGCTTTTTTTTTATCCTTTCAATTTATCACAAGTACATTTTTTGTTTGAAATCAGACCTATTAACATTGTTTTCTTTAATAGTTCTTGTATATGATTATGTGTGCACGTTCATTACTCTGCTGCCCTGCTCAGATGTGCAAGAATGATTGGATTAGAAGGCATTTCCCCCCTTCGCCAGAGATGATTCAGAAGGTCTTACATAAAAGGTGGATTGGTTTGCACAATTATCCAAAACCAAATTATAGCCCATTTATTAATGTTATTATTAAAATTGACCCTTATCATACCTTGTCCAAAATGGATCTGTGTAACACTGAGGATGCTGTGATGCATAGGTAGAACACCATGATGACAGATGGAAGATCCTTTGATATCTGGCAATGTTGATGGATGTTATACTATCTATATTATACCCCTTGTAGTCTTTTAGGTTTTGGTTAGTGCAGCAGTTCATGAATCATCAGACTCATTTTATTGTCTTAAATAGAGCAGTCTGTCAACAATCGGCTTTGCTGTTTATCTTCCTATATAATTTAGCACCATTCTTATAGATAAGAGGGCATTCCAGTGGTTATTTGATTAATGAGACAAAATGAAACTGTGTAGCTGCATTTAGGATGATATTTCTGTTCAGGAAGACTAGAAATTGAGATAATAAGGTGAGGTTAAGAATACTGCCAAGAGTTTGGTGTTGTACGTATGATGGGACTATAACCCTCATGGTATTTTAATGATTCTTAGGTTTCTAGGTCTTTGCTTTTGCAACTCAGCTGTTAAGCATAGCAGTTTGTTATGATTCATTAAGAGGTTTTTTTTTCATAAGTGGCACACCTTGATGTGTGGCTCATTTAATAGATAAAGAGAGGGGTAAAGAATTTTTTCATTTACAGTATTAAAGAAATTTTTCAAATTTACAAATGGCACATCAGCATTTTATTTTTAATTGTATGATAAGTGTTAGAACTTCTTGCAGCCTAGGAACTCCTTATAAAGCAATTTCCATATATCTCCTTTTTTCATACAATATATTCCATATCCTTTTACTACATTGTATGTCAAGGCTTCCTAAGTGTAGATCATGTAATTGTCTTTAGAGTAACAGGAAAAATGTTTCTTGACTCATTTTTTTTTTTTAGTTTTATTTCTAGTCCAGAGAAATTCAAAATTTTATTCAAGGTATATCATTGCATATGCTCTTGGTCTTGAATTTTGATAAGTCATGTTTAGGGTCTCATTTGTTGCACGTGATTGTCCATACTTATCTTATACATACATTTTTAATGCTTTGATTTTAGATAATGAATGAGTTCTTTAGGGAAAGTTCATTTGTTTCATTTTAACACTTCAGTTTACAAAACCAAGTTTTAGTTAGAGCCTTCAGTCACACCTAGATAGGTATTCTTCCTTTTTTTTTAACACAAATATTTTGACTTCAGCATTTTGGCTATAAATTTTGTGTATTTTATTATTGGAGTTTAATTTTCAGCATACTTTTCAGCCACATAGTCATTGGATGCTTTAGTTCATTGACAGTACCTTGGAAATTTAATTTGCCTATGTGTAGGCTAATTATAGTGTGAGACAGCATTTGCAATGTGTTTATTGCTTTTATTTGATCAGAGCTGATCCATTTTTCATAGGACTAAGATGACCTGTCCCATAAGGATGGTAACTTCATTAGTTGAGAGATGGCATAATCAGATGTTAGCTTATTATTACTGACATACAGTTAGTCCCATGTACACATATAAGCATATGAATATATAGTAATGGTATACATCTTGTTCCACATACACATACACCTTCATACAATTTTTGTACCATTGATGTATACATTCACTTATGAGTAATATTAATGTATACATTTATTGAGAAAACTTAAATATTTATATAACTTCACCAACACAAGAGAAATAATCTGAAGAATTCAAATTTGTATTGTTTATTATGGCTTATAATGTAAGTATTTAAAGTGAAAAAATATTTCCTCTGTGATTTACTTGTATCATTTATGAAATGTGAAAAAATTTCCATATAAATTATAAGGTTTTAAGAGAAATATTTTATTAAGTTGCAGGATATATTTATACTTCAAATTTGATGACTTAAACTGAAACTAAACTTATCATTAAGCCTGACATTCCTGATTTTTAATCTTATCTTTTTTTTTTTACTTAAGGATTCATCATGTTTTTCATTTTCCATTTAGTGGTGTAGAAAAATATTAATGGTTGTTATTAGATGTTAGGTCAAACTCACCATTTGTGATCTTTAACTTTCTGTTGTTATTTGAATCTTGGAAAGAAAATATATTTTTGAAAAATGTTAGAATTTGCAGACAGGTAATTGTAATGTAATGGTGAGTGGTGGAGATTAGTATTCTTTTAGAACTTTTGAATCCCTTCACTGATAGTGTAGGCTGTTTTAGAAGTGATTTTTAAGATGAGATCCTTTCTGTTAGGGGAGTACGATTTTCATTTGATTTGTTTGCACGGATAAATTTGAATGATGTGATGTACATGTAAAGCGCTTTAATGCTATTATGTTGTTAGTGTAAGATGATGATGTATACTCACTAAAAGTTAACTAATATGAATGCAGATAAAAGTGAACCTTTAAAACAGTCATGATTACATTTGCTGCATATCAGATTTAATGCAAGATGTTTTCATTTTTTTTTCAAGAACTTACAATAGGTCAGTCATTTGTTAAATGTTCAGAGCATTCTTTATCATGAGTAACTTTTTTAGATTTTTTTTTGTTCTTAATTTTTTCTGTTATGATGAATTATGTATGTTATATTTGATGGTTTGAAGAAGGATTTGGTACAGAAGATATGAAAATGGCAATAGAATGTAATCTCAGGGATGATATCCTGATATCAAAAGGTTGGAGTATAATTTCTTGAGATGTGGAGGAGAAGGAGGCTTGTGATGAATATCCAAAGACACTTAGTCACAAGGAGAGGAGGAGCAGAACAGAAGAGTGACAAGTGATATGCACAAAGGAGGCTTTGATCTCTTTCAGGAACTAGGAGGAAAAGGAGAAGGTGAAATATCTCAAATGGACAAGAGATACTGCAGGTGGAGAAGGAGTTGATGAAGACAGAATATGTCTGAAGACATGTTTGCCAAGTCTTTTCAATGTTTGATTTTTGATAACAAAGAGATTATTACTCTATACATTCTGTTGCAGTATCATATTTTGTCTTTAGCCTTTTCATTTATTTATAGTTTAAAGGTTGATGTTGATTCTGCTTCTAGAAAAGTTACTCTGTAGGAACTCTGCATACATACATAAAATGACAAAGAGTAAGTGATGACAAAAGTTAGTGAAAAACTGAAAGTATAGGTAACATACAGAGTGAGCAATGTTTTTCATTATATCAAAATAATCTGAAATACATTTGAAATATTGATGTGGAAGCTAAATCTTGCATACTGTTCTTACTCATAGTAATAAGAAATTACTTGAGTGAGGTCCTGATGTACTTTTGAATGCTTCAACTATCAGTCTGTTCCACTGATATAATCATGTTTTTTTTATAAAAAAAAGTGATCTTGGCAAAATACTTTGACTTTGGCAAGAAATGAATGATCATTTTTTGGGTTTTTTCCAATGTCAAGACAAGTGTAATGCTAGTCAGCTCCCTACTAGTGCTCACAGGTAATAGGTAGATGTGAACCTATATGGGTGGGCCAACAGTGCTCAAATAGAGAGGCAACATAAAGTTGTTAATGTACTTCAATGATATGCTGATTGAAATCAGGAAGCAGTATGAAAATCCAGATATCAGGAATTGATATGGAAGTTGCCATCATTAGTAGGTATAACAATAGTACTGTAATGATAATGCAGTTCAGTGTTGTTGTAAAAAGTTATAAGGATCAAGACAATATCAGAAGACATTGTGGCACTATTGTACTCTTGGTAACAGTTGAACATTACTAAAATCAAGAAGTAATGTGAAATTCCCAGTATCAAGAGATAGATTAGATATCATTTATCAACAGATTTTATTGAGGTGCCAATATGAAAAGACTTTGCTGCATCTAGTATAATTCAAGAGGTTTTGTGAAGATAACAACTGCCAACAAGTGATAAGTTTTTAGTACCAAGTGATAAATTGATACTGCCAGTATCAAGAGCTAGTATGAAATGGTAAAAGGAAGTTCTATGAAGTTATCAGTTTCAGGAGGTAATCATGTCTCAGAAATTAAGGGACATTGTTATCAGTAAGAGGAGGAGGTGAAATGTAGATTTGAAGTTAAAGTGTTGAGGATAATTTGACGTCACTATGATGAAGAGGCACTTTGAAGGCACCAAGGTCAAGAGGCACTGTCAAGTCAGCAAGATCATGGAATATCATGTTCAGTAAAATTTGAGTCATGAAGTCAACAAGATCAGGCATGAAGTTTTTATAGTCGGTAAAGGATGCACATGGTAGAATCAGTGCTGGGTTCCTGCTCCCTTTAGCATTCCTGAAGAAAAGTGAGCTGATCAGCAGACAGATGCATCTACAACAAACTATTTTGATGCTCATATTCCTCTTCTGCGCTCTATCATATATGGAGCCTCAGATCAGAGAGTGCTTGTGTAACAGATGGAACAAAGAATGGAGACAGACTAATAGCAACAGTTTGTGAGAGATTAAAGAAGCCCATGGCAGCTGCACGACAAGAATTCTTTCTGGCCTGAGAGTAGAATTGGTTCTAGTTAAGAATCGATACACATGACTGACTAGTGAGTGGTCATGGCAGGAGGCCATCCTTCATCGTGTGAAGAATTCCATTTATCATTGACTCAGGCCCATATCGTGGACAGTCATGTAGTGTTCAAAACCTCAATAAGGAAACTTGAACTTACCCTTACATTCATGATTGTATTATGCAGCAATGCAACAACTTATCTGTTTAGTGTGATATCCAAAGGCATATCACTATGCCATTGACATACCTTTTAGGATACTGTATATTATCAAGATAAACTAATTTTACATCAGTAAATTTTTGTAAGTGACTTATTTATAAATTCTTAAGGAAAATGCTGTTATTGACCCTGGATAGGGCACATGATTTTAAGTAATTATTGACTCAAACGATGTTGTTTTTCCTCCACATTTAAGGAGTAGTTTGTGAATGTAGTAAAAGTAAAGGTATAGTGAAAACTAATGAACTTTTCAGCATAAAGAGGGATGGCAAGTTACCAGTTGTAAGAGATAGTTGGACAAGTATATTGTATATGGTAGTAGCTGCCATTCATGAATTAAGGACATATTTTGATTTTTGGTATTATGGCATTTGAGACCTGCTGCTATTTCTCAAAAGATATTATCACACTGGCAGTAAACTTTTATTTTTGTCTGTACCGGACTTTGATTATAGATAGGTGAAAGGTGTCTAATGAATCTCACAAAAAGACTGATTGAAGGAATTTTTTCTGATATGTATATTAAGATTATATGTTGAGATGTAATGAAGTAATATTTGCACTTAAACCCATCAGTTTTTGATCATTGATTTTTATAGATTCTTGTATGATGATGTCTGTTATCACAGACATTGAGGTGCTTTAGATTTACTCAAAACGAACAAATTTGTACTTTGGCAAGATTTTGTGATCACAGGTTACTAGAACAAAATTTCTTGTAGTGACTAGAAGTACATCAGAACCAAATACTGTAGAATTAGTATGTATGACAGGAATCAAAGACATGTGATAGTAATTCTAGCTAAATCATGCCCTTCTGTATGATTGCTTGTATAACTAGTTTGCTCAGACCACACTTAGCTATGCCAGACATTGATAAGGGAATTGAGTTGAAGATAAACTTTGTATCAAGAAAACATTGTATTCAACCAACAACTGATTTAAGTAAAGAAAATGAAAGTTAGTTTGGCATGTGTTCTTAAGAGAGTGATGAATTATAACCTACCAGATATCCTTTTGTTACTGTTGCTTGAAAATGTGTCAAAATTTATATTTTTATATGTTTTATAGATATATCCTGCAACACTGAACTTGCAAATCACTCTAAAAGAGAGAAAAAAAAAATGAAGTGAAAAAATAAAAAAGAAAAGAAAAAGAAATTTGATAAAAAAGAAAGGAATAAAAAAAAATATGAAAAAATAAAAAAATAAAAAAAATATGAAGATGGTTGGCAGGTTCAGTATGATTTAATGAAAGTTTGATCATAATCACAAAGGAAAAGCTCTCGCATTCGAAATGGTACATTTTGATATAATTTTTTTCTGTCAATGCTGACTATTTAACTGTTGAAAGATCATTTTTCTTTAACATATGCATTTTTGCACTTCAGAATTAACTGCTCATATCTTTTATATTTGACATATAAAGTTATCTCAAAGTTTATTATCCAGCTTATCAGTGTACAGGGAATCACAATTGTATGTATGCCCTGTTGAGATGTCATCTGGCTATGTTATTGTTTAACATAATATGGTGCCTTTTATTCCAAGGACTTACATAACATCCTGTTTTAAGATCAAAGGCATTAGATTTCACGCCATAAATGTACAAAGTTTTGTTTTTATTGTAAGTCTCTAGGATCAGCTATATTTTATTCTCTTCATAATTTTATAATGTTAATGAACTGTGCAGTGTTGCCATAGCATTTTGTTGAATACTGATTGATGCCAGAATGCTGAAGTTGATTTTGTTTCATATAAAAAGTGTTCATTTACATCTTTATGAAAGGATAAAGTGCATACAGCTTCATAGATTCTTTCATTCAATTTATGTCTTGTTTGTCAAGATGAACATGTCTTTTGCACTTTAGCAATTTTTCATAATCCTACACCCTACATTCTATATTTATTTTTTAGTTGAGGCTTACATTTCCATTCTCTTTAATCATTCATAGACATAACATACCTGCATAACCAACCACATTTTCAAATCCCACATCTCTCCTTAGAAGTCCCTCACCCTCCTTTGCATACCCATATGCACCTTTATTCCAACCTATTCCAGGCAAATGCTCCACTGCCTCAGCCTTGAATTATGCACACCTAACTTGTTTGATTTACATCTTATAGAAATATCCCCTGCTTCCATATGCTAATAGGCCTCATACATTCCTTATACAGTACAGTCTACCATAAGAATATTTATTTTTCTTTACGTGTAGTATCTTTGGTGTGTGTATGACCTTGGTATCTAACAAAAGGGCAAATTCAGATAGGCCTGTAATGTATCAAAAATGTATTCACATTTCTACCAGAGATCATAGATGAATAACTTCTAAGTTCTAACTCGGATCATTCTGATTGATGGGCAAGATCAAAGGAAATTAATGCATGTATAAGCACTTTTTGAAGATTTATAAAATTCGGATTTAGTGAGAGACAGACTGAGAGCTCGATGTTCTTATAATACAGATCACATAATTGCAATAATTTTTTTTTTTCAATTTACCTGATCTTGATTAAGGTAACATGAGCATTTCTTAGTTTCAAGCTGCAGTGTAAATGCAGTTGAAATTACTTCTTTTCTAATGCATTACCTTTTTCAAGATCTCTAGTTTCAGGTCTCGGCGTAAGAAACTCGCCGGTTGCAGGTGAAGGCCAACCATACTTAGTGCATGATGGTTACTTATTTTCCCCTCAGTCATTATCCTCTTCATTATTTGCAGTTTGAATGAAATAGAAATGTGTATATATAGGAGACTATGTAAATTATATATCTTTTGGAGCAAATGTTATATAAAAGTCAAGCCTCATACATCTGTATTTCCCCTTTGTTTCTGTTTTCTTCTGGTAAAATACACATTTATTTAATTTTTCCCTTAGATTTATGAAGTTTTAGCAAAAAGTTGCTTAAAAAGTGATTTTCTATGGTAAGGAAAATGAATTCATGTCAAGGTCTTGCTTAAATCTGATATTATAGTCATAATATTTCAAGTATATTATTCACATTAGTTTCAGCAGTAAATCTTGAGGAATTGGAATTACCCTTGAAAACTGAGATGTAGTTGAACATGGCCACCCACAGAATTTTTAAATGATATGCTTTTATATCATTGTGACATATTTTGATTTCCATTAAGGACACTTAGGGTATGATATGCTTTTCATCTGATTTTTGTTAGATATGAGCTGGGGCCTTATTATATTGGGTATGATTGAAAAAAGTATTTAACCTTTTTTTTTCTTGTGAGTAGAATCTTGTGTTGTGCCTGTTACCAGATTTTAGATTATCACCAAGTCTTTTCCCCCAGTGCTGTGAGGAAACACTTCACCAAAGTTATATACTTGGTAAGATACTTGTTTTTTCTTTATGTACATAGACCTTATGCATGTAGATTAAGAGAAAAAGAATATAGATTTAAGAGTATTCAATGAAATAGAAATATTAACAAGTGTAACTATGTACTGTACCTTACATTTTTATGTATTTTACATTTTTGTGAAGGTACCTGTTTTATAAATTAAACATGATTGCCAGAGGTTGGGTGCATGAGAGTGAGGCCTTTGCTTACTGTTTGCTGATGTTACCTTGCTAAACGGGGATGGAAATTAGATTTTAGGAAGAAGCAAGGATACTTGTAAAACCCAGACTGATATGCATAAAAGTGAGAGAGGATTGTGAGAGATGGGTGATTATTAATGCTCATGCACCTGGCCATGGGAGGGGGGGGGGGAGTTGATTAGAGGCAAGTGTTTTGGATACCTAGGAGTGGACTTGGAAGGAAATGGATCCATAGAAGCAGAAGTGAGTCATAGAGTGGGGAGGGGGTGAATGTTATGGGTGTGCTAAAGATTTTGTGGAAAGAGAGAACATTATCTGGAAGGGCAAAGTCCCAGCATTATTATATGAATGTGAGGCATGGGCTATATAGGTTGTAAGTAGGAGGGTGGATGTGTTGGAAATGAAATGTTTGTGGACAAGATGAGTTTTAAGGTAGTTTGATTGAATAAATAATGAAAAGGTAAGAGAAATGTGTGGTAATAAAATGAGTGTAGTTGAGAGAGCAATGGGTGAGTCGAAATGGTTTGGACAAACAGAATGAGTGAGGATAGATTGACAAAGAGGATATATATGTTAGAATTGGAAGGAACAAGGAGAATGGGAAAATCAAATTGGAGATGGAAGGATGGAGCAGGGTGAAAAGTGTGCATGGAATAGATTGAATTGGAACGATGTGGTATACTGGTGTCGATGTGCTACCAGTGGATTGAACCAGGGTATGTAAAGTATCCAGGGTAAACCATGGAAAGATCTGTGGACTCTGGTTTTGGATAGGAAGCTTTGTTTTTGGTGCATTATGTATGAAAGTTAGATAATGTATGTTAGTGGATGTGATATTTCTTTGTCTGTTCCTAGGAATGTATATACGTACACGTCCACACACACACATACATACCTATACATTTCTACGTATATGTATATATGCATACGCAGACATATTCATATATACACATGTACATAATTCATACTTGCTTCTTTTATTCATTCCCGTCGCCACCCTGCCACACACAGCCTTGCACTTTCTCCCCTTTTAGTCGCCTTCTACTATACACAAGGAATATGTGGGAAGTGTTCTTTCTTCCCTATCCCTAGGGATGATATACATTAATCTAGCCACCATTTGGCGGGGCTGGCAGATGAATGAAGAAAAAGGTAAAGGGTTTAGGGAACAGATCACCCTTGATGATTTGACCACTCTTAAGCTACAAACTCAGGTCAATCTATGTTCTTGGAAACAGATTTAAAATTTATTAAGAAAGGGGGTGACTGTGTTGTTGATTGGTTGGTAAGGATACCCACTGTATGTATGCATCATGGTGAAGTGCCTGAGGATTGGCAGAATACCTGTATAGTGCCATTTCACAAAGGCAAAGGGGATAAAGGTGAGTATTCAAACTACTGAGGTATAAGTTTGTTGATAATACCTGGAAAATTGTATGGGAGGGTATTGATTGAAAGGGTGAAGGCATGTTCAGAGCATCAGACTTAGGAGGAGCAGTGTAGTTTCAGAAGTGGCAGAGGATGTGTGGATCAGGTGTTTACTTTGAAGAATTTGTGTGAGAAATACTTGGAAAAACAGATGTATTTGTATGTAGCATTTATACATCTGGAGAAAGCATATGATAGAGTTGATAGATATTCCTTGTGGAGGGTCTTAAGAATATATGTTATGGGAGGCAAGCTGCTAGAAGCAGTGAGAAGTTTTTACCAAAGGTTTATGGCATGCGTACGAGGAGGAAGGAGAGTGATTGGTTCCCAGTGAAGGTTAGTCTGCGATAGGGGTGTGTGATGTCACCATAGTTGTTTAATTGGGATGGTTAGGGAGGTAATTGCAAGAGTTTTGGAGAGGGGCAAGTAAGCATTCTATTGGGGTTGAGAGGGCCAGGGAAGGGAGTCAGTTGTTGTTTGCTGATGATACAGCACTGGTGGCTGATTCAAGTGAAAACATGCTGAAATTGGTGACTGAGTTTGGAAAACTGTATGAAAGGAGAAAGTTGAGAGTAAATGTGAATATGAGCAAGGTCATGAGGTTCAGCAGGATTGAGAGACAAGTTAGTTAGGATGTAAGTTTGAATGAAGAAAGATTGGAGGAAGTGAAGTGTTTTAGATATCAGGGAGTGGACTTAGCAGTGAATAGAACCATGGAAGTGAAAGTGAGTCATTGGGTGGGGAAAGGCGTAAAGGTTCTGGGAGCGATGAAGAATGTTTGGAAAGTGAGAATGTTACTTCGGAGGGCAAAAATGGGTATGTTTGAAGGAATAATTGTTCTAACGATATTATATGGTTGTGAGGTATGGGCTATAGGTAGGGTTGTATGGAAGAGAATGGATGTGTTGGAAATAAAATGTTTGAGAACAGTATGTGGTGTGAGGTGATTTGATCGAGTAAGTAATGAAAGGGTAAGAAATAGGTTTGGTAATAGGAAGAGTGTGGTTGAGAGAGCATAAGAGGGTGTGCTAAAATGTTTCGAACATATGGAGAGAATGAGTGAGGAAAGGTTTACAAAGGAGATATATATGCCAGAG
Organism: Panulirus ornatus; assembly: GCF_036320965.1. NCBI lineage: Eukaryota > Metazoa > Arthropoda > Malacostraca > Decapoda > Palinuridae > Panulirus > Panulirus ornatus. Next base: position 3,898,039 of record NC_092289.1, on the reverse strand, counting down.
GTGGAGGGAACAAGGAGAAGCGGGAGACCAAATTGGAGGTGGAAGGATGGAGTGAAAAAGATTTTGAGTGATTGGGGCCTGAACATACAGGAGGGTGAGAGGTGTGTAACAAATAGAGTGAACTGGGGATGATGTGCTGTTAGTAGGCTGAACCAGGTCATATGAAACATCTGGGATAAACCATGGAAGGGTCTGTGGGGCTTGGATGTGGATAGGGAGCTGTGGTTTAGGTGCATTACGTATGACAGCTAGAGACTGAGTGTGAAAGATTGTGGTCTTTTTTGTCTGTTTTTCTGGCAATTTCTCACTGAAGTAGAGGGTAGCAATGCTATTTCCTTTTGGGCAGGGTAGTGCTGGGAATGGATGAAGGCAAGCAAGTATGATTATGTCCTTGTGTATATATTTATATGTTTGTGTATGTGTGTGTATATGTTATGTATATGTATGTATATGTGCATGTATGGGCATTTACGTATATATAAATGTGTGTGTGTGTGTATGAGTGGATTGACCATTCTTCGTATGTTTCCTGGCGCAACCTTGCTGACGCAAGAAATGGCGATCAAGTATAATGAGTGAATAAATAGATGAATGTATTTAGCAGAGTTAGGTGGTGCTATACTGCAAGTGTGATGAGAGAAAGTGATAGAAGTGAAAGGATACTACCCACATTTATTTATTCTGTTAGTATTTTCAAGGATACTCAGACCCACATCTTTCATAGTAGATAAATCTTTTGATAGTCAAGATATTTATGGAAGATTCTGTATTTACATTCATAATGTGAATGCTTATAAAGACAGACTTAAAAAGAAATTTAGGAAAATGAGTGTTACTGTAGTAAATAGATATGAGAGAAAAGTAGGACTAGGATTGGAAATAAGTTAGTGGATGAAATAACATAAGATAACCAAATACAAAATTAGGAAAAGAACCTTTCCTGAAAAATAATTTGAATTAACAAGTATTTGGCAAGCCTGATGTTAAGTTACTATAGAGTAAAGAAAACTAGGAGAAGGATGATGTTTTACATTTGCCACAGTTGTAGTAATAATAATCGTGTCTTTGTTGATGACATATTGCATCTGATATGATTCATAAAAAACTCTCAATAAGGATCTCACTTGATTCCTGATTCTTTTTTATATTGTTTACTTTGATGGGTACATATTCAGTAGAAATTTAGAAATGTTATTCTGCATTATTTGATTTTTTGTCGAAGTAATTGCCTACTTTTGCTCTGGAGCAGGATGGCCAAGAACTTCCAAAACCCATTGGGTTTGAAGTAGATGAAGAGATTACCAAGCTCCCACAGTCTTGCCCCTCCTATTTTGCCATACCTGATGTTAAGGGCCTTGTGTTGCAGTTCATTGAGCAATACTATCAGGTAGGCAGTCTGGTTTTAGATTGTGAGTGATGTGTGTGTCACCAACCTTGAATGTATTCATGACTAACTGACTCACTGTCATTAATGATGCTAAGTAAGAAGTACTGTAATGTCTTTGGTGGAAACTTATTGATTTTTTATTATTAATACTAACATGTGAGTCAGTTGTTGTTCACTGATGATACAGCGCTGGTGGCTGATTCATGTGAGAAACTGCAGAAGCTGGTGACTGAGTTTGGTAAAGTGTGTGAAAGAAGAAAGTTAAGAGTAAATGTGAATAAGAGCAAGGTTATTAGGTACAGTAGGGTTGAGGGTCAAGTCAATTGGGAGGTGAGTTTGAATGGAGAAAAACTGGAGGAAGTGAAGTGTTTTAGATATCTGGGAGTGGATCTGGCAGCGGATGGAACCATGGAAGCGGAAGTGGATCATAGGGTGGGGGAGGGGGCGAAAATTCTGGGAGCCTTGAAGAATGTGTGGAAGTCGAGAACATTATCTCGGAAAGCAAAAATGGGTATGTTTGAAGGAATAGTGGTTCCAACAATGTTGTATGGTTGCGAGGCGTGGGCTATGGATAGAGTTGTGCGCAGGAGGATGGATGTGCTGGAAATGAGATGTTTGAGGACAATGTGTGGTGTGAGGTGGTTTGATCGAGTGAGTAACGTAAGGGTAAGAGAGATGTGTGGAAATAAAAAGAGCGTGGTTGAGAGAGCAGAAGAGGGTGTTTTGAAGTGGTTTGGGCACATGGAGAGGATGAGTGAGGAAAGATTGACCAAGAGGATATATGTGTCAGAGGTGGAGGGAGCAAGGAGAAGAGGGAGACCAAATTGGAGGTGGAAAGATGGAGTGAAAAAGATTTTGTGTGATCGGGGCCTGAACATGCAGGAGGGTGAAAGGAGGGCAAGGAATAGAGTGAATTGGAGCGATGTGGTATACCGGGGTTGACGTGCTGTCAGTGGATTGAATCAAGGCATGTGAAGCGTCTGGGGTAAGCTATGGAAAGCTGTGTAGGTATGTATATTTGCGTGTGTGGACGTATGTATATACATGTGTATGGGGGGGGGTTGGGCCATTTCTTTCGTCTGTTCCTTGCGCTGCCTCGCAAACGCGGGAGACAGCGACAAAGTATAATAAATAAATAATACTAACATGTAAATGTGACAAGCTTGTTTGAAAGGAAAAATTGATATGAAAAAAGAAAAAAGAAATCAGTTACTGTTTATTAGGTGTATTTATCCTGACTGACTTTTAATGGTGGAAATGTTATTGGAATAGGGAAAGGTAAAAGGAAGAGAATTCCAAAGCTTTACAGTGTAAGGAAAGTAAGAGGTATGATAATGGTCAAAGAAGAGGGTATGATAATAGTCAAGTCATCATGTGATTGGCTGGTACTTAAAAACAGTGGAAAGAAGTAATAAGTCACTTGCCACAGATCCAAGCCATAGTGGCTGGGACACATATAGGCAGTGGCCTGATTTTGTTAACATCTTATGTTTCGCTGGTTTTTGTCATGTGGTATTGAATTTCGTACAAATCCCTGTTGTGCTGATCACTGACTGGAAGAGCACAAATGCACGCATGCACAAAATATCTTTAGACATATGCCCAGCAATGTGTTAACTTGATTTGGTGCATTATATTGTATCTCTTGATTCCCATAGACTGATGTTCAATCCCCGAAAGGGCAGACATCTCACACAGTCAACCCAGCTGTTCATTCCCCCTGATAGGGTTGGTTGTAGTTGGGGATAATTTCCTGCATATGGATGTAGAATATATGAGCATCCACTTTTCAGGCTGGTTCCTTGCTATTTAGAAATAATTGGATATGGTCATATTCATTTTGTATGAAGTTTGGAATGGTGCTTTATATCTGTTTGTCAGTATTTTTATTGTCAGCTGATTCATTATTTAATTGAGTCATAATTTCTGTGTGTCAGTTTAATATGACAGGTGCAGAACTGAAGGTACTATATGACCCTTTGAGTTGATAAGGATACCTTACTAGACAGAATCATGCTATCACAGCCTTTGCCTTCATTATTCTTATCATGCATTCATCATGTGTTGACAGTAACTTATGATTGTGGACATCTTTGCAGATATTTGACACTGAGAACAGAAGACCGCTAGAAGCTGCATATTCAGTTAATGCATTGTTTTCCTTGGTCTGCAACTTCCCAGAAACTGGACCAGGTGCCCGGTAAGTTGTTTGAAGTCTTTTGAGATTTTTTATGATTTTTCAACAATTGTATTTTCAAGGTGTTTGAATACAAGACATTATTTCAAGGTCCTTAAAGAGAAACTTGACTGATTTTAATTTTTTGATTTAACCCTGTGAGCTGAGAAGACATGCAATTACACCTTCAGTTGCATACACCCACATTACCACATTGTCTTCTTTTTTCTTGCTCTCTTAATACCATCTCCTGCATTAGCAAGGTATCACCAGGAACAGACAGAGAAAGGCTACATCCACTCACATCCATTCTTTAGCTGTCATGCATAATGTCCCAAAACCACTGCTTCCTAACCACATTACTAATATTATGAAATGATAATAGATAATGATAGATTATTATTGTTATTATTAAGATTTTTCCCTCTCAGACTCATTCATCTGTTTTTGACACTGCCTTGCTAAAGCGGGAAGTGGCAAATGTATATGAAAAAATTTAGTGTTGTTCTTATTATTGCGGTGAAATGTCTTCAATTTGGGGATCTATAGTTTGGAAACTCCCGTGGTTTAGAAAAGAAACAGCATTTGGTTTGGAAAATTGCCACTTTGCCATCAGGCACTGTGGTAGTCTGCTTATTTAGTCTGCTTCCGTGGCTGGCCTTTGTACCTAGTGACTTGTATATTTATTTATTTATTTATTTATTTTGCTTTGTCGCTGTCTCCCGCGTTAGCGAGGTAGCGCAAGGAAACAGACGAAAGAATGGCCCAACCCACCCACATACACACATATATACATACACGTCCAGACACGCAAATATGCATACCTATATGTCTCAACGTATACATATATATACACACACAGACATATACGTATGTACACATGTACATAATTCATACTGTCTGCCTTTATTCATTCCCATCGCCACCTCGCCACACGTGAAATAACAACCCCCTCCCCCCTCATGTGTGTGAGGTAGCACTAGGAAAAGACAACAAAGGCCACATTTGTTCACACTCAGTCTCTAGCTCTCATGTAATAATGCACCGAAACCACAGCTCCCTTTCCACATCCAGGCCCCACAGAACTTTCCATGGTTCACCCCAGACGCTTCACATGCTCTGGTTCAATCCATTGACAGTATGTTGGCCCCGGTATACCACATCGTTCCAATTCACTCTATTCCTTGCATGCCTTTCACCCTCCTGCATGTTCAGGCCCCGATCACTCAAAATCTTTTTCACTCCATCTTTCCACCTCCAATTTGGTCTCCCACTTCTCCTCGTTCCCTCCACCTCTGACACATATATCCTCATGGTCAATCTGTCCTCACTCATGCTCTTCATGTGACCAAACCATTTCAAAACACCCTCTTCTGCTCTCTCAACCACACTCTTTTTATTACCACACATCTCTCTTACCCTATTATTACTTACTCGATCAAACCACCTCACACCACATATTGTCCTCAAACTTTCTCATTTCCAGCACATCCACCCTCCTCTGCACATTTCTATCCATAGCTCACACCTCACAACCATATAACATCGTTGGAACCACTATTCCTTCAAACATACCCATTTTTGCTTTCCAAGATAATGTTCTCAACTTCCACACATTCTTCAACGCTTCCAGAACTTTTGCCCCCTCCCCCACCCTATGATTCACTTCTGCTTCCATGGTTCCATCCGCTGCCAAATCCACTCCCAGATATCTAAAACACTTCACTTCCTCCAGTTTTTCTCCATTCAAATTTACCTCCCAATTGACTTGACCCTCAACCCTACTGTACCTAATATCTTTGCTCTTATGCACATTTACTCTCAGCTTTCTTTTTGCACACACTTTACCAAACTCAATCACCAGCTTCTGCAGTTTCTCACAAGCTCTTAACCATTTCCATTTACAACACTGAACACCCCATGTACACCAATTATTCCCTCAACTGCCAAATTACTCACCTTTGCATTCAAATCACCCATCACTATAACCCGGTCTTGTGCATCACGACTAGTAACACTCACTCAGCTGCTCCCAAAACACTTGCCTCTCATGATCTTTCTTCTCATGTATATGTTTATTTATTTGTACACTTTCAGGTTCTTCTCATATTGTTTCCTGCAAAAGTTAAAAGAATATACAAAATAGCTATTAAGACTTAAGGAATTGAGCATAAATAGAGAATAGCTGCAGAGCCTCTATCAGCTCAGCATATATTTGAAGGGTTAGCATACTTGTTCAGTTGAACGCATTGATTTTGCTTTCGACCTTCCCTATTCAGACATGCTATAACTTTGAACCTTCACTATGGCTTCCAGTAAGAAGTACCTTCCCCATGAATTCAGTTCTAAGTGTAAGTTTATACACTTGATACACTTACCGTCTTTAATCTTTCTATCCATTGATCTATTCATCTGTCTTTCTGAGGCTTGTTCCTAACTGGAACTCCCTCAACTTGGTGGCCACATAATTGGCCACTTGTAGAGGACAACTGTAGCACAGTGTTTCCAGAGGCTCCTACCTAATGTTCTTATAATCCACTTTTACCTAATGCTAGAAGTAGTCAGTAGCAGTTACACAGAAACTTGATTAATGGGCTTCAGTGAAAAAAAATGTGTGCTGAATATGGGGTTTACCATCTATGACTTGAGGAACCTAGTGAAAATATTAAATTCTGTGGTGAAAGTGACTCCAATTAGGGAAACATTTTTGTCTAGCTATTAATGCATTGCACTGATTCAGTGTCTGAAGAGAAAATCAGTACTGAACTGTACTGTAATTGAGAGGGAAATTGTCCAACACTTATCCAGATATCATACTGTACTTTGTACAGCCTCAGGACCACCAGCAGAAGCTGTCAGAGCCACATCTTCCATCTGCCTATCTATGCTCTCCACCCTGCTACAACATTAGTGTACTTATCTGGATTAAGAATCTGATAGTTTGACTAGCGTTTACATTATTACAGTATTGTTTTTCTGAATATCTTAGAACTGTAATGATCAACTCCTTCCCTTACACATTTTTTTTCTTTTGGAGTGCCCCAAAAGATATATGTTTTTTCCGTTTTCTTGAATATACATACAGGTAGATTAACAAATTATTTTGTCACAAATGTTATAATTTTGAAAATGCAATACTTTATTATTTACTGTTTAAACAAATGCTTAGCCAGAATATACTCAGTATGATAAGGGATCATGTAATTCAATTTTTCTAGATTTTCTCTGCAAAATTGATGTTTATGCTATTATCAGAGTAGTGTGAATTTCTGACTTTATTTTACTGATAGAATTAGGTTGCATTTCTTGATTTTACTCGATGCTAAACTTTGGAAATCCTTTGAACTGTTCACTACCTATACTCTAGCAAAATAATTAGTCTGACAACTGCTTGATCCCAGCCTTTCCATACTAAAGGCATTTCATCATTTCTCATTACAGGTACACAAATATCTACTTAACAACAAATAGAAATTTGAAGAAAGTGACATCAACTGACCGGAGACAAAAGCTGGTGTATCAGGGGCGTAAGAACATTGGTACCTTTCTTTGCCAGCTCCCATACACCATGCATGATCCTTTGTCCTTCACTGTGGATGTTCCATTGACAGACGTGAGTGTATTTTCTATGAATTATTTTAACACAGACTTTACTTGCGAATATCAGTATGAGTATGTTTTTCAAAAGCCTCAGTCATGAACAAACAGTCCTCATTGATGCCAAGTCTCACTTGAAACATGAAAAACAGTTTGCTAAACGCTTGTCATGAGCTGTAGTATATGTTCATGTATACACAAGGATTTCTGTGGAAAGATAGTTACACAAATTTTGAATTACCAAAATGGGCCTTAACAGACCAAAAAGTTGGTCAAATACAAGGTTGACAGAGTTCAACTTGAGCAAATGTAGGCTGCAAGAAGTTGAGTGTTAGAGAGACAAGGGAGTTGACATTGCCGTAATCCTGCCTTAGCATAATAGTTAAGAAGACCAACTATTGTCCCCACTTCCAGTATCATCCCCACTCCCAACATTGTTCCCACTACCATTATCCCCCACCCCCAGTATCATCCACCTCATATTTTCATAAGAGTTCCTAAAATGTTGTTATTACAGATTACGTGCAAGGAACAGCAAAATAGAGGGAAAACATTGACAAGGAAATATTCAGCTTGCTGTTCACATCATACATAAGGCCAAACCTAGAATATTGTGAAGTTTGGTCACAGCACTTAAAAAAGCTCAGAGTTGATAGAGTAGGTCCAGAGGGCAATAGATAGTGAATAGTTGTTTGAGAGATATAGAGATAGAGCAACTAGAGGATACAACATGAAATTAAGCAACAAAATTGTTAAAAAAGAGGTACTTTTATGGTATGAGAGTTATGGATAGATAGAATGATATGAATGAACATATGGTTAATGTTGAAAATATGTAGTAACTTAAAAGTTGTATGATGGTAGAGAACATATGTCCCCACAAGTGTAAAACTTCCCCAAACAATGAAAATAGGTAACTGCAAGTAGATAATCATACACATCAGTATGGAACAGAATGAAAGAAGGCCTCAGTATTATTATTATTATCTAGCAGGAAATAAGCTCCAGGATCCTGTATTTTGAGGACTTGGAAGTCAACATTATCCGTGTCCTGTCACCAGAGTCCTTACATTAGAAGAATAGTTAAGAAGGGAAACTGTCTTCTGGCAAATATTAGAATGGCTCTCAGGTATATGGGTAAGGAAATATTTTAAAAGCTTTTCATATCGTATATAAAGCCAAAACTAGAGTATGCTTCACAAGTTTGGCAAATGCACCTGAAGAAGTACAAAGAGCTAATAGAGAAGGTTCAGTGAAGGGCAACAGATATGGTACCTGAATTTAGGGTGCTGAGTTATAGGAATGGCTAGTGGCTTTGAATTAGCCTACCTAGGAAGAGAGAAGAGTAAAGAGTGACCTCATCGCAACTTCAAAGTTTTTGAAATAGATTGATGTATACAGTGAATAGTTCTTTGAGTTGATAGGACATGAAAGTAAGCCACAAACTTGCTTAAAAAGATGTAAGAAGTACTTACATGAATTACAGAAGGTATGTTTTAGTAGAGAATGTTCAAAAGATGGGGCCCCATAAGTGTTTAACTCCCTCCCCATACCATACAGGTAGGTAATTACACTAGAATAATCTGAGGCCATGACAAAGAGCTGGGTAAAATGTTAGAAAGATTAAGAAGCATTGGTTTAAAAGGAGATGGGGCCCCATGAGTGTAGAACTCTTTATCTGTACTGTATGGATAAGTAAATACTCTACATGCAATATCCCCCCCCCCCCCCCTCTCTCTCTCTCTCTCTCTCTCTCTCTCTCTCTCTCTCTCTCTCTCTCTCTCTCTGGATCACTGACCATGAATCACTTACGAACCCAGCTATTCATCATCCCCTCAAGGCTTGCAGATAAATGGATATCTGGCATTGATTAGGGTGTGTTTGTGTGTATATATATATACAAGGTTAAAGACATGGGATATATGATGGGACAGTGAGGGTAAAACTCTCTCCCATTAACATAAAAACGTACTTAATACATTCAATAGCATTTCAAACAATACTATAGTAAAATTATTGTGATTAGGCACTCTTTAAAAGATATTTGTTTTTAATTATGTTTAAATTGAATAGTGAAAGTTTGCTTTTACTGCAGAACAAGCTGATGGTTGTGACGCTTAGTGGGGTTTTCCGTCAGTTGACAGATCGAAATCCCCCTATTCGCTCATTCACACGCACCTTAACAATCATTCCAGAAGGAACTGGCTATTGTATCTGTAATGAGCAGATGCATCTTACAACAGCTACTGTTGATCAAGTTAAGGTAAGATTGCATGCATATTTCATTAGTTTGTGACGAACATTATTCAGAAAGCATTATACATTTTAATAGTTTTAGAAATGTATTTCTTAATGTTTTGTTTATATGATACCAAGCACTGAATCTTTGCAGCCTTTTTTTTTTTTTAACACTAACACATAGAAGTGATTAGATTTACCAACAAGAAGAAAAAAAATATGTGGAAGCATCAGAACAGGATGTTGATGGGGAAGTGGTAACAGGCAAAGAAAAAAGTAAAGTGGAGATGGAGAAAGTATTTTGAAGGGCAGTCGATGCGAAGTATATAGGATGAGAAAGAATTTGGAAAAATAGAGTCATGATGAATAGTTTGGTGAAAAGAGAGGAAGTGGTGAAAACCTTGTGTAAGATGAAATGAGGCAAAGCAGCTGTACGGGATGAGATTTCAGTTGAATTTTGTAAGGAAGGGAGGCGACATTGCTTTTGATCAGTTAGACAGGATTTTCCATGGTGTGCATGTCTTATGTTGAGATGCCTGAGGACTGGCATAATGCCTGTATAGTGCCGTTAGTTAAAGAGAAGGGGGACAAAAGTGAGTGCTTGGATTACATAGATAAAGTATGTTGAGTATGCTTGGTAAGTTGTGTTGGAGAGTAGTGACAGAGTGTGTTAGCCTGCACAGAGCATCAGACTGAGATGGTGCACTGGAGCATCAGACTGAGATGGTGCACTGTGGCTTCAGAAGTGGTAGGGGATGCATTGGCCTGGTGTTAGCTTTGAAAAGTTTGTGTGAGAATTTCATGGAGAAAGAGAGAAATTTGTGTGTGGCATTTATGGAACTAGAGTAAGTACATGATTGGGTTGACAGAGATGCTTTGTGGAAGGTGCTTTGAATATATAGTGTGAGAGAAAAGCTGTAAGAGTAAGCATGTGAGCAAGTGGGAAGGGAGGAGGCTGAGTGGCTCATGTTGAAGATATTTCTACATCAGGGTATGTGATGTTACCATGTATGTTTAATCTGCGTATGGACGAGGTGTTGAGTCAGTTGCTGTTTGGAGATGACGTGTCTCTGGTGGTAGACTTGGTTTAGAAATTGTAAAGTTGTTTTAGTTTGGGAGATTGTGGGAGAGGAGAAAGTTGAGAGTTAATGTAATTAAAAGTAAGGTGGTAAAATTGTGCAAGAAGGCAGGACAAGTTGGATTTAATGTGATTGAAGGTGAAAAGCGTGGAGAAATTAAGGTGCTTTAGGTACTGGTGAGTGGATGTGATAGCAGAAGGAACTATGGGAGTGGAAGTAGGTAAGGATGAAAAGGTCCTGGGTGCAAAGATGGGTTTATTTTATAGTATAGTAGTCTTGGTTTATCCCTGGGGATAGGGGAGAAAGAATACTTCCCATGTATTCCCTGCGTGTCGTAGAAGGCGACTAAAAGGGGAGGGAGTGGGGGGCTGGAAATCCTCCCCTCTTGTTTTTTTTTTTTTTTTAATTTTCCAAAAGAAGGAACAGAGAAGGGGGCCAGGTGAGGATATTCCTTCAGAGGCCCAGTCCTCTGTTCTTAACGCTACCATGCTAATGCGGGAAATGGCGAATAGTTTGAAAGAAAGTAGTCTTGGTGGTGCTATTTTATGTGTCTTGGGCCCAAAATGCAAAAGACCAGGAGAGGATGCATATGTTGGAAATGAAGTGCCTGAGATCAGTGTGTGGCATGAGGAGCCTTGGTTGTTTAAGGAAAGACAATATACGAGAGATTGTAGTAGTAAGCATAGTATGAGAGGGCTGAACAGGATGTGCTGATATGGTTTTGACATATGTAGAAGATGAGCAAGGAGAGACTAATTAAAAGGATTATGTGTTAGAAGTGGAGGAAGCAAGGGTGAGGGGAGGCAGGATAGAGTGAAAGAGACATGAATATGCAGGAGTATGAGAGGCAAGCATGGTATAGAGTGAATTGGAGCTATGTAGTGTACAGGGGTGATGCACTGTCATTAGGCTGAACCAGGGCATATGAAACACTCAGGGAAAAGCAATGGAAAGTCTGTAGTGTTTGGGTTGTTTATGGGGGTTTGGGTTTTGGTGCATTACACATGACAGCAAATGAGTAGGTGTAAGTGAATGAGGCCGTCTTCAGTTTCTTATTGCTAACACATTGTTGTAGGAAACAGTGAGCAAGTGTATATCTAAAGGGTTGGAGTTTAAGATTTAGTAGCGAGAGAGGTGTGTAAGGATAGGGATAAGTGGAGAATCTTTATCCTTGGTATTGATGGGAGTTCTCTGTGGGTATGGGCATCAAAGATATATAATAGAATAGGAAAGGAGGATGCCAAGTGCCTATTGGGTTATATCAATGTGTATGTGTTGTGTCTGTTGTATTTGTTAAGGGTGGTGGATCTGTTAGTAAAGGTTAATGAAGTGTGAGACAGGGGTATGTTTCATATTCCCACTAGGGATTAGCTGGTTTCTTATGGAGTTGGTTGTGTGGGAGGGGTCTAGTTCTGTTGCATAGAATTTAGTGCCAAGCATGTTGAGATGGGACTGTATTGGGAGGATCTTTGTTTCATTGTGTTGGTGTTTAGTGTTTGTGGTTGCTAGGCAGCCAGTGATTGTTTTGAGTGCATTTTTTTGTATGGTTTCCAGCTTTGGTGTATTTGATTTTTTTCTTCTCTTTCTGTAGTATGTTAGACAAGTTAAGAATTTTTGTGAATGAACTGATTGACTATGCATGTCATCCACCTCTTGTAATATGAATATTTTAGATTTGCAGTGATAGACTGTCGTCGGGTTTTATGCTTTCATTACTGTTTTCAACATTGCAGAAAGCCTTCAAGACTCCAGTGGCAAATATACCTCAGTCAAACCAGCAGATACAGACAGCTGTAGAAAATGTTCCAGTTGTTGCACAGGGTGTACTTCAGCCAGTCCAAGAAGCTATGATAGCCAAATTTTCTGAGATATCAGGAATGTTGCCTCAGTATTCACAGTTGTAAGTTGAATAGATCGTTGAAGTATTTACTTTTATATGGTCTCTAAGACATCCTTAGTTGATGTACTAGTTTTCATCTTATTTTGCGTGAAAACCGTAGATGTCTTTTTACTTCACGCTCTTAAACATGCATCCTTAATTATACTTTTACATGCCAAATGCTATACCTCTTGAGGATTATTATAATGCTCAATCTTGAACTCATTAGACAAGCAAGTTTCAGCCTTTAATTCATAATAGAGACTGAAGTCTCTCTCTGTCAAAAGCAACAACAACATATTGCTGTGGTTTTTCCTGCTGTAGTGCTTGTGACTGCCACTAATAGATAGTGACTACTGCTGATGAATGACCGTTGCTTTCATTTTTTACTTCAAATATCACTTTTTTTTATTACAATAACAACATCAACATCTATTAGTACTACTATGACTACTAATGAGTTACTACTACGAGTGATATTAGTTTTTGGAAATTGATGAATGTTTTTCTGTTTCATAGATGCCTGGAGGAGAATGGGTGGGACTACAACAAAGCTGGAGAGATTTTTACACAGTTGAAGGCTGAAAATAAGATCCCACCAGAGTATTTTCCCCAAAATCCTGCCTAAGTTAATGTCTTGCTGAATGGTTGAGCTTTATATTTATCTTACACATATTTGTTTGTAAATATAAAGAATTGCATAATATTTCATGGTGTATAAACAAAATGTTATTTTAAGCTTTTGAAATAATTTAATCAGGAGAATGGATGTGAGCAAATGAGACTTTCTCTTCGTCAGTTCCTGGCGCTACCTTGCTAACGTGGGAAATGTTGAACAAGTATGACAAAAATCACAAGACATTTGAATTATGGAAGAATGATAATTCAAACGCTAGCCAGGACAATCTTTATTTTTGGTTACAGAAATAAAAATTTCTTATTAATTTTTTTTCAGTCTGTAGTGAGAAAGTTGTGGTTAGTAACTCAGCCAGTAGTGATGATATGAGGTTTTATATAAGGTGCACTAGATGTAAAGGTATTATACTTTGTGTTTATACAAGTATGTTAACTTCATATATTTGGCATAAAGCATAGTCCTTCCAACCCTTAACTATGCAGCTATGAAAATGAGCTGTTTGAGAGGAGCATGTGGTATGACCAGAAGGAATGAGGAAAGAAATGAGGGGATGTATGAGAGATTTGCTATGGCAGGGAATGCAAAGGGAATGAATTGTTGAGTGGGTGAACCATGATACCTCAAGATGACTGGGGCATGTCAAAAGAGTGCAAGATGGGGAGTTTATAAGGAAAGTATATGATAGTACAATGAAAGGGGTTAGTATGAGAGGAATACCACCTGTGACATGATTAGATAGAGTGAAAGAGTCCCGGAGGGAGAGATATGGTTGATGAATGCTTGGAATGGTTTATGCAAGGGAACAGGTAAGGACAGAGATGAGTTGGGGCTCTTTTGCTGTGGCCACAATATTGATGGGAGTTCCCGAAGGGAACAGGCATCAGAGATACAGATAGATGTATAGGGAGTGTATGGTTAGATAAGGCCACAGTGCACATATTTTATTACAAAATGAACATGTTTACCTCTTAAAGTGAAACATCTGTAAAAGCTACATAGGAAGGATGTTATGAGTGCAATAGAAGTATAATGGCTTTGGGTGTAGTAAAGGATTTTAGAACCTAGTACCTGTTTAAGAGTGCAAGTATAAAATCTGTAGTTAAAGTTGATAAATATGATGGGTCTGTCAAAGAATAGCTGCTATGTAAATTAGTCAGAGTTTTAAAAATTATCTAATGTTCATATATTCTGGCTAAGATATCTAATCTATTGACTGTGATATAAATTTATGTACTTTTGCATGTTTTATACAACTGTGCAAAGGAAAATTTTAAAAATCAATTGCTGATTTTTATCATGTAAAAGTTACAAACCCTGTTCTTTGCTGCTCAGACTGAATATCATGACTGTTTCTATATAATGTCAGTAAGTAAGTTCTTTTGTAAATCACAAGCATGTTTCCACAGTCCAGCATAGATATGAATGATTTGTAGTGACCAAGAGGTTTTAAAGAGTTTATGCTCCGGAAGCCATGCTATATATTGAGAAAAATTTTAGATGTTGATATTTTGAGGTATATTTAGGTCTTTGAGATGGATCTTCTTATGAATGAATGAACAGAAATCCTCAAGTGCAGACTGACACATCAAGGACTTATTGTGATAACTAGTAACTGAAGCAGGTTATCATATCTGCCTTAGGGAATGTAGCTTCCTTTCCTCCAAGCCAGTTTGCAGCGTTAGGGCAAGGAACCCTAGTTCTGTAATATTAAAAAAATGCATGTATGCACTTTAAACTCACCTTTTATGAATTTGAAAGGATGTAAGATAGTAAGTAGGGTAGATAGATAGTCAGATTGGTAAATAGATATGTATATAGATAACCAGGAAGTATGAGTCTTGAGTGTATATATAGATAAGTTGAGTGTCTGTAAATTGTTTTTAAGTTTTTATCTTTGAGATGAACATAATTCCTTTTTGCAACCAAGTAAGGTTTTTTTTGTGTTTTTTTTCCATCATTAGTGGAAATGGCTGTGTTACAACAAAGGATTATTATTTTGTTAATTATATTTCCTAATAGCTTTCTCTTTATATTAAAATTTGTAATAAAACAGTGTAACTGAGAGAATGTCAGAAATTCTTGTCCTCACCATGTACTCACTTTACCCTCTGTAAAAGTCACAGTTATAATGAAGATCCAAAGTTTGCTATATAATTACTTACAGACTCTCACCTATTTCATGATTTTATTAATTATAGGTGTAACATTGGAAAAATTGTTTAGGCACTGGAATATTTTTCTTTTGTATGAATATGTGGAAATTCGTTGAGATACTGGTAACTCAAAATTGAATTGAAAATTCTTTATAAGGTTTTACCAGTAATGACACTTGGTTGCCAGCCACACTACCACCAAACTAGCTTACATGGCATTATCTAGACTTTGTGATTATTAATTGTGTTCTGTGACCCTTTTTATGTTGCAGCTGTTGAGTAAGAAGTATTCTCAAGTTTGTTAATTTTCGAATGGATCTGGTAGTGCTAATCTTGAGAAGATGGTTGTAGATTTTAGTGATAAAGGTAGTGTCTTGTGTACTCGAGGCTCAAATTCTTCATTGTTCTTTATACATTGTGGATGACTTTATTGGCCTGGTAGGAATTTCCATAGATGTCATGTTTTCAAGGTAAAGTTATTATGTTGATTAAGAATTTAATTTCTTGGGACAGCTGTAGTAATGTTCATATTACCAGAATTTATTTGTATAACCTTAGGTCCTATTTTACAGGATTTCTGCATCCTCAAGGATATGTTTGAATCTGTAGCAGAGAAATGTGGACTCCTTTGGAATGAAAAGTACTTTGACGAGATTATACTCCTGTTTATCCATTATGATATGACATTGCAATTTCACTGAGGTTGACTTTCCACTTGCAGCGTTACCACGTGCTGGTGGTCTGGTAATACTTGTTATTCATGTCGTGTGGTTTATGCAAACCTAACTGACAGACATAATAGAGATAGCACCTAAACCCCAGTAAGTGAAACTACTTGTGTCAAAATGAAAAAGTATGGTAGTTCAGTAGTAGCTTGTACTGCAAATGTAATGCATAGTCAGAAATTAGAACACTGGTTATTCAAACTTTTGATGGCAGTGATATGTAGACTATTGCTGGTAAGAAGACAGCTGAGTGATGTCTGATTTTTTAACCCGTAAAACCTCTAAAGATGAATATTGTCATCAGAAACTGATTTTATTCTCATGGGCTTCCTTGTGTCTTCTCTCCTCAAAAAGGTGGGTTTGGTCAACCTAGGAAGACTAGTAAGGAAATTAGTAACCTGAAGAAGTGTGAAATGTTAAAAAGACCATCCTAACCTGCAGCTCTACTGAAAAAAATGTCCTTAAAGGGAATGATAATGCTGCTTGCAGTAGTCCTCATGTCATGCTACCAAGAAACCTCTTCTCTCACATCAGATGCATATGAAATGCTTGGCTTTTGCCCATAAGGATTGGACAGTTTCAGAGTGGATTATAGTGATGTGGAGTGTTAAAAGTTCACTAAGGTGTATCACAACAAGCTGTGGAAGAATGAGATAGCCAAGTAATGTCTGCTGCTACTCATCTCATACAGTGAAAACAATAAAGCATCCTGATTCTTTAATGGTGTTGGGGCACTTTAGTGGTGAGAGGGGTTGAAGGGAGCTGTATTTCTTCTTTAAAAATTGGAACATGAATGGAGAACATTATAAATTAGTGATTAGTGATAAATTTTTTTTTGTGGTACCACTGCTTTTGTGCAAGTATGTCCACCTTACTACAAAGTAAACTCAATAATGCAACAGCTCAGGCAGAAGTGTAGGACTGGCCTGGCAACTCTGCTGATCTATGTCCAATGAAAAATTGTTAGGATGTGATGATATCAGAGTGCAACCCCACATCATTGCCCAGGCCACAACATAAAAGGATGTGGATGCCATACACATCCTTGGAAGGACTGTGGAGCAATCTAACTCTAATCTTATCCAAATAGGTTGCAAAACCATGAGTGAATGAAGGAATTTTTTTTTTTTCATGAAGTACTGAATATATTTGATATAAAGTTATGTTTATATGCAAAACTACTGACCCTTCTAACTTAAGTAGGACAGAATGGGTTTTGCATAATGACTTTGTTTCTCCTTTAGTGATCATGTCTCTTTTCACCCTTAGGTAAGAATAATAGAATCCACTGTTTTGGGATGATTGAGACAGTGTTGGGAGGAGGTGGCAGGTGGATGCCAAGACAAAATGTCAGCAGTGACCATGGATGATGAGAGGTTTCTAGGTGGTTCAGAGAAAATCTTCATCCAAATCTGGCAAAACAAGCTATTTTCCTGTACAAGAGAGCTAAGGTAGAGTGATTGAAGTATTATGGAAGGTGTTTTGGTGATAGGTAATATGGTAGTTGGTTGGCAGTCAGCGACCAGGAAGATATATTGCCAGTATTACCTGCCTGCGTATAACGAGGGTTAGTGATGGCTGCATTGTGAGCTAACACTTCAGTGGTGCATAAGAGTTGCCCTCTGTCAGTGACCTGTTACGGATGAAGCACTAAAGGATAAGACATGGCACTAGGATTCACTTGATTATGGAGACTCTGTTGCTATGGCCACCACCTTAAGGGAGTTCCAGTTAGGAACAGGCATCAGAGATACTGATAGACAGATAGATACACAGTATGAGTTCAGAAAATTATTTGGAAATAACACATTTTTTTGACCAGTTTTTGTTTATCTGTTGTCATTGAGTGTGTCAGTGTGGGATGAGAGTTTGATACATAAGAGGTATAGGGTGATATATATTTTTATTAGACTTTATACTGTACACTTTATGAAAACTAAACTCTAACATCAACAACCTATGACATGGTAACATCTCTGTGAACATAACTTGAGTACATTTGTCATTAATGCATTTGTTAGTATGGCTAAATGTTACCCTTTAAGAGTTATGCAACAGTTTTCACATTCCTTTTTAAGTATGAAATGCCTCATTCTAAGAGAGAACCAGTGTTAGGATGAAGACTTACACAAATACACATAAACATGTGTTTGTGCTTGTGCTAGAGCTTGCTTTTATGATTCCATTGTCATGCTTAGAGGGAGAGAGTTTTTATGTGAGCCACCCACTCCCCTCTCTTTTTTGATGTTATGCTTCTTACTTTTTAATGCTCTTTGCATTTACCCTTGTTTCACTCAGTTTCATACATCCTCCACAGTATTACTATAGAAGTATTCCTCAGCATATTTTGTGATTCATGCATAGATTTTTTTTAGTGTGTGTGTGTGTGTCCTTATGTTTGTGTGTGTGCTGGCAGTAATTAAGTTTTGTGAGAGCAAACAGGAAAATATTCATGAATGACAGTGATAAGCTAATATAACAATCAACCTAAACAATCAAAGCTATAGGATTGTACAAAGTTTTCTGCAGATAGCAGACTATAGGGGAATGAGGACTAGTGGGTTATACTCTGACATGTTCAACAACAATTCATTTTTCATTTGAATGCACTTCACGCTCAGTAATTGAACTCGCATAACAATAATGAAACAAACTGAAAAGTCCACGGAATCCTTGTATTCGTCATGGTCAAGTTGACCAGTTAAAAAAGGACCATCCATGAACCTCAGTTAGAAATTCCTATAGAACAAATGGGTGTGGGCATGATGTGTGTGGCGGTAGTTATGGGCTCACCGGAGAGGCTTCTGTACACGCTCCCTGTTGTCAGCCAACCATGCCAGTATCCTCTTCTCTGTCTCACGTCGTTCTTCATCAGGCTGTAATAAAATACAAGAAAAGAAAAATTGATAGATTGAAACAATATGCTTTCCATTCATACAGCAATTTTCAGACATTAAACATCATGTCAATTTAAATGATATTGTCATCACACCCATAGTAAGGTGCAAATGCACTTTTGCAAAATATTCTAAAGATGTATATTTGATAAAAAAAGAGTGTCTTCTCAGTATTCCTAACACACACACACACACACACAAACATTCAGACAGTGCATGATGGGAACAGTAACTGTGGGAAGAAGAGCATAGTGGTGGTATTAGTTTATAATCTTTCAAAAAACTGCAATGAACTGGAACAAATATACATTGATGATAATATATATCCCTGGGGATAGGGGAGAAAGAATACTTCCCTCGTATTCCCTGCAAGTCGCAAGAGGCAACTATAAGGGAAGAGAGCAGGGGCTGGAAATCCTCCCCTCCACTTTTTACTTTTCCAAAAGAAGGAACAGAGAATGGGGCCAAGTGAGGATTTTTTGTCTTAATGCTACCTTGATAATGCAGGAAATGGCAAATATGTATGAAAAAAACATAATGAAGGAACAAGCAGGTGGGTACATGAAGCAGCGAAACATTCTCTTCATAAAGATGATAAAAATGATAATGGTGGATTTCAATTATAAAGAGATAGTGTAAGGGAATATGGATTCTCATGGTGATAGGATGTTATGGAGATTCATCTTTTTAGAAAGTAAGCAGGAAAATTTCCTATACCAGCATGTCACAGAGTATACTAGAATGACTAGATCTTATCTTCACTCACAGTAGCATGGACATTAAGAATATTATATATATGATAGACTGACTTGTTGGAAGAAGTGATTGTATAATACTCAAGTTTAAATATGTGGTAAAATACATAGGGAATGGTAAAAATGAGGAAGGAATCGTTTAATTTTAAGATTTAATTAAGTAAGATTTTATAAGGAAAAGGAGCTTTGAGATGTAAAATGGGGAACACATAGATGGCACCTTAGCCAGCTTGCACTTGCAAGGTATAACAGCACGGAAAAAGTATAGCAGGATAAAAACAAAGGAACAAAGAAACTTTGATAAGAATGGTTAAAGCAGCTGAAAATCCAAAACTATTCCAAAAATTCATCAAGAGGCAGTGATCAGTTAAGGAGCGTATAATCAGGCCAAGGGATTCAAAGGGATAAATCGTAGAGGATGATGTAAAGATATGTGAGGAAGTGCAAGCAAAAGAATTTTCATGGTGGAAGACAATAATGCTTCAACACCAGTGAGATGGGATAGAAAGGAGATTTAAAAAAGTTTTGAAATTTCTAGAAACTATATCAACAGAATACTGAATTGACCCAGACAAGGCTCATAGTCTTGACTGAATTTCATCTTTTGTGCTAAAGAGGTGTGCAGATACACTTGATAGTCCACTTGAATAACTATTCAAGATGTCACTGGAGAGAGGCATCGTGCCAAGGGAATGGAAAATGGCAAACCATATCTATATACTTGTATAAGAAATGAGACTGGAAATAGGCATTGAACTGTAGACTGGTTTCCCTAGAGAGTGTATGTAAGGCTCTGGGAAAGATTATGAGAAAGCAAGTGGAAGACTCTGTGGAGGAGAAATTTCTGAAGTGTGAGACATCATGGTTGAAGGGAAAGGAGATAATGTGTAACAAACTTCTTAAGAGTTTTATGAGAGAGGTCAGTCTTGGACAAGGGTTTTGATAGAGGTCAGTCTTGGACAAGGGTTTTGATAGAGGTCAGTCTTGGACAAGGGTTTTGACAGAGGTCAACCTTGGACAAGGGTTTTGATAGAGGTCAGTCTTGGACAAGGGTTTTGATAGAGGTCAGTCTTGGACAACGGTTTTGATAAAGGTCAGTCTTGGACAAGGGTTTTGATAGAGGTCAGTCTTGGACAAGGGTTTTGATAGAGGTCAGTCTTGGACAAGGGTTTTGATAGAGGCCAGTCTTGGACAAGGGTTTTGATAGAGGTCAGTCTTGGACAAGGGTTTTGATAGAGGTCAGCCTTGGACAAGAGTTTTGATAGAGGTCAGTCTTGGACTAGGGTTTTGATAAAGGTCAGTCTTAGACAAGGGAAGGTTGGGTGGACAGCCTGTATCCATACTGCCTGAAGGCATTTGACACTGAACCACATAGGAAGCTGTTTAAGAAGCTGAGTCACCAAGCAGGAATAAGGGGGAAACTCCCTTAGTGGTCAGAAGAATATCTCAGTGGGAGGGAACAAAGGACGCATGTTAGTTCATTTGAAACATGGCTGAGTAAATTCATCCCGAGCAACTGTATAGTAATGTGGATGGGACAAAGCAAAAGATTACCTCAATACAATTAGTTCTTAGCAGGAAATAAGCTTCAGGGTACTGTGTGTGAAAGAGACTTAGGGGAGACATTGTCCCTAAACCTGTCACTAGAGTCCCTTATTAGGAGGATAATTGAAGTGACATACTATCTACTGGCAAATATTGGAACAGCTTTCAAATATATGGATAATAAATTATTTAGCAAGTTTTTCATATCCTACATAAGGTCCAAAACTAGAATATGCCTCTCGGGTTTGGTAACTGCATTTAGAGAAGCACAAACAAACAGAGAAGGTCCAGAAGAGGGCAACCATGACTGTATCAGAATTAGGGTGAAGTAAGCTACAGGGAAGGTCTGGAGGCTGTAAAGTTACCCACCTTGAAAGAGAGAAGAGTAAGGGATGACCAAATTGCAACCTTTAAGTTTTACAGAGATCGACAAAGTGGACAATGAGATGCAGGAACAGAGCAACCAGAGGATATGACATGAAGTTAAGTAAGAAACTTGTAAATATGTATGTAAAGAATTTCTTTTGTAGTATAATATTGTTGGATAAATGGAGAGGGAGGGATGTTATTTCATGTTTGGCGGGATAGCGACAGGAATGGATGAAGGCAGCAAGTATGAATATTTTTTTTTTTTTTTTTTTTTTTTTTCATACTGTTCGCCATTTCCTGCGATAGCGAGGTAGCGTTAAGAACAGAGGACTGGGCCTTTGAGGGAATACCCTCACCTGGCCCCCTTCTCTGTTCCTTCTTTTGGAAAATTAAAATAAAAAAATGAGAGGGGAGGATTTCCAGCCCCCCGCTCCCTTCCCTTTTAGTCGCCTTCTACGACACGCAGGTACTTGTGTATACATGTACATATATTTATATGTATATGTGTATGTATATTTATGTATACATTGAAATGTATATGTATGTATATGTGTGTGTATGGGCATTTATGTATATACATGTGCATGTGGGTGGGTTGGGCCATTCCTTGTCTGTTTCTTTGCGCTATCTCGCTGACACGGGAGATGGTGATTAAGTATAATAAAGAATGGAATAAATTGACTGAGGGCATGGTTTATGCAGACAGCATACATAAATTCAAGAGGTTATATGACAGTAAGTGTTAAAGAGATGGGGCCCTATGAAGTAAAACTCACCCTGTACAAGTATGCAATTACACTAGATATAAAAAAGCAAGGAATGAATATGTGAAGATAAGAAAGGAGCTGAGAATTTTTGGAAAGGAATATTGTGGACAAGGCAGAAGAAAATTAGAAAGTCGTGTCAGTTAAAGAGCATCTACTCAAGATAAGGGATCCAGAGGGAGGCATTGTTGGAGATGATGTAAGGGTATAGTGACAATGGCCTTAGCACCAAAGATAAGGGTGTAGTAAGTAAGAGTTTAGTGAACACAAAATGATCCATGTTAGATTGTTGTTATCAATATTATTAATTTTATTGATTTATTAATATTATTATTATTATTATTATTATTATTATTATTATTATTATTATTATTATTAAGGGCAAATGAGAGTTGGGGTGAGAGAGTATCATTAAATTTTAGGGAGAATAAAAAGATGTTCTGGAAGGAGGTAAATAAAGTGCGTAAGACAAGGGAGCAAATGGGAACTTCAGTGAAGGGCGCAAATGGGGAGGTGATAACAAGTAGTGGTGATGTGAGAAGGAGATGGAGTGAGTATTTTGAAGGTTTGTTGAATGTGTTTGATGATAGAGTGGCAGATATAGGGTGTTTTGGTCGAGATGGTGTGCAAAGTGAGAGGGTTAGGGAAAATGATTTGGTAAACAGAGAAGAGGTAGTAAAAGCTTTGCGGAAGATGAAAGCCGGCAAGGCAGCAGGTTTGGATGGTATTGCAGTGGAATTTATTAAAAAAGGGGGTGACTGTATTGTTGACTGGTTGGTAAGGTTATTTAATGTATGTATGACTCACGGTGAGGTGCCTGAGGATTGGCGGAATGCGTGCATAGTGCCATTGTACAAAGGCAAAGGGGATAAGAGTGAGCGCCCAAATTATAGAGGTATAAGTTTGTTGAGTATTCCTGGTAAATTATATGGGAGGGCATTGATTGAGAGGGTGAAGGCTTGTACAGAGCATCAGATTGGGGAAGAGCAGTGTGGTTTCAGAAGTGGTAGAGGATGTGTGGATCAGGTGTTTGCTTTGAAGAATGTATGTGAGAAATACTTAGAAAAGCAAATGGATTTGTATGTAGCATTTATGGATCTGGAGAAGGCATATGATAGAGTTGATAGAGATGCTCTGTGGAAGGTATTAAGAATATATGGTGTGGGAGGAAAGTTGTTAGAAGCAGTGAAAAGTTTTTATCGAGGATGTAAGGCATGTGTACGTGTAGGAAGAGAGGAAAGTGATTGGTTCTCAGTGAACGTAGGTTTGCGGCAGGGGTGTGTGATGTCTCCATGGTTGTTTAATTTGTTTATGGATGGGGTTGTTAGGGAGGTGAATGCAAGAGTTTTGGAAAGAGGGGCAAGTATGAAGTCTGTTGTGGATGAGAGAGCTTGGGAAGTGAGTCAGTAGTTGTTCGCTGATGATACAGCGCTGGTGGCTGATTCATGTGAGAAACTGCAGAAGCTGGTGACTGAGTTTGGTAAAGTGTGTGAAAGAAGAAAGTTAAGAGTAAATGTAAATAAGAGCAAGGTTATTAGGTACAGTAGGGTTGAGGGTCAAGTCAATTGGGAGGTGAGTTTGAATGGAGAAAAACTGGAGGAAGTGAAGTGTTTTAGATATCTGGGAGTGGATCTGGCAGCGGATGGAACCATG
Source organism: Panulirus ornatus (assembly GCF_036320965.1). Lineage (NCBI taxonomy): Eukaryota > Metazoa > Arthropoda > Malacostraca > Decapoda > Palinuridae > Panulirus > Panulirus ornatus. The sequence continues at coordinate 3,874,185 of NC_092289.1, read as the reverse complement.
GAAGCGGAAGTGGATCATAGGGTGGGGGAGGGGGCGAAAATTCTGGGAGCCTTGAAGAATGTGTGGAAGTCGAGAACATTATCTCTGAAAGCAAAAATGGGTATGTTTGAAGGAATAGTGGTTCCAACAATGTTGTATGGTTGCGAGGCGTGGGCTATGGATAGAGTTGTGCGCAGGAGGATGGATGTGCTGGAAATGAGATGTTTGAGGACAATGTGTGGTGTGAGGTGGTTTGATCGAGTAAGTAACGTAAGGGTAAGAGAGATGTGTGGAAATAAAAAGAGCGTGGTTGAGAGAGCAGAAGAGGGTGTTTTGAAATGGTTTGGGCACATGGAGAGAATGAGTGAGGAAAGATTGACCAAGAGGATATATGTGTCGGAGGTGGAGGGAATGAGGAGAAGAGGGAGACCAAATTGGAGGTGGAAAGATGGAGTGAAAAAGATTTTGTGTGATCGGGGCCTGAACATGCAGGAGGGTGAAAGGAGGGCAAGGAATAGAGTGAATTGGAGCGATGTGGTATACCGGGGTTGACGTGCTGTCAGTGGATTGAATCAGGGCATGTGAAGCGTCTGGGGTAAACCATGGAATGCTGTGTAGGTATGTATATTTGCGTGTGTGGACGTATGTATATACATGTGTATGGGGGTGGGTTGGGCCATTTCTTTCGTCTGTTTCCTTGCGCTACCTCGCAAACGTGGGAGACAGCGACAAAGCAAAAAAAAAAATTATTATTATTACAATTTTCTTAAAATACGGGTAAGTTAGTTTGTGTTTGCCTTACCTTAGGGATGATGAAAGCATCCTCTGTGTACTCAGCCATGATTTCCAGCTGACGGGCAGTAAGGGGTGCCTTGCTAAGGGTAGGGTGGAAGCCGGTGGCATCTGCATAATAGGCATTCTTGTGAGCGTACCCATCAGACCCTAAGCTGCCGTACTCACCCACCTTAGTGTTGTTCTCATAGCAACGTTCCCAGTGGTAGTTGATTCTGCAAGAACAGTCTTATTCAGTTCCATTATAGTATTTTATTGGATGGTATCAGTATTTAAAGAGTTTCAAAGAAGAAATTGCACGAAATGGATGCCCATTTTGTAGGATAACAAAACTTTTAAACTAAGTTTCCATTCAAGCTGAATTAGTGGAAATGTGAATGTAAGATTTTTAATACTTGGTTGTATACCTCATATCTGTGGTGAGATGTGTTGCTTTAGAAATAGGAGAAAGGCTCGTGTAACTAAATTCATTTATCATATTCATATTTTTTCTCTTTGAAGCCTCCTCAAAAATCAAGAAAGGTAAACAGTAAAAACAAGTGGGATGAAATTGCAATGATGCAAAAAAGCAGCAGAGGGAAAACAGATGTATGATGCGGAAAGCAAGTGTCTGCCTCATCTGATGTTGTAGTAGTAGTGTCTGCCTCACTTGGTGTTATAATAGAAGTACTATCTGCCTTGCCTGGTGTTGTAGTAAAAGTAGTGTCTGCCTCATCTGGTGTTGCAGTAAAAGTAGTGTCTGTCTCACCTGGTGTTGTTGTAGAAGTCTTGTCTGCCTCACCTGGTGTTGTAGGAGAAGTAGTGTCTGCCTCACCTGGTGTTGTAGTAGAGGTAACATCTGCCTCACTTGGTGTTATAGTAGAAGTACTGTTTGCCTTACCTGGTGTTGTAGTAGAAGTAATGTCTGCCTCACCTGGTGTTGTAGTAAAAATAGTAGGGACAGCCACCAACAGGGATAGCAATCTCCTCTTCTACTTCAGGACCCAATTCCTTGGCCAGGTTGTCAGGGTTGGTGCCTGGTACGGTCTTGGGTGTGGTGGTGGAAATCCGCACCTGACGTATTCGTGGGTAAAACCCTTTTTCGTTGGCCCTGCACCAGGTAAGGACCAGGTTACTGATTTTACTTGGAATAGGCTACACAAATTCAGTCAATGGTTTGAGTAGTATGTTTGATTCTTTCTCTCTTGTCATCTCTTGTCCATTTCAGAGTAATGTAATTGACATGTATACTATAAAATCAAAACCAGTGATACATATGTGCTTTCCCATAAAGTCCAGCTAACTGGATGACTGTACAAACTAAAAATAGTTAATCTATGTTGGTATGTTTACAATTTTATTGTGAGAAGTAGTTTACCGGATTTAATTGACTTGTAGCAGTGGATCAAGATAAATACAGGACTCGGAGAAGAGATATGGAGAATGTAGTGTACCAAAGCCTTATGTTGTCTGGAGGTATCCACATCTACCTCATTCAATCTAACTACTTGAAGACTGGCATGATACTGTACACTGAACTTATTCGTAAGGTGAGTGATTATCTACTTCAACAACTTGTTTCAAAAAGTTAAGCTTAAAAGATATAAAATGGTGCTAGCAAATGAACTTCAGCCTGCAGATAAACTGAGAATGAATAAAATGTGGGTTATCACTCGAAATAAGACTGTTGATCTCTTTGAATATCAAAATTAAATGATGATACAATAAGACATGCACAAACATTGACACTGATCAGACATAAGTCCTCCTGGTGGTATGATAGGACTAGCACTGACTGGTTGTCTACATGATATCCACACAGACAAACATAAAGAGTGTCAGGACAGTGGTGGCCACAAAGACAGATCAGGACAGTGATACCCAGGAGATCAGGACAGTGATACCCAGGCAGACTGATATACTGACAGTGTAACGACAAAGCACGAGATGCACACACAGACAAGTGGGCAACATGACAGTAGACATGGTCAACTAACACATAAGTGACGATCCGCCGCCAGCCATCAGGGGAGTCCCAGTAGTACTCGCCCTTTTTGGAGCCATCAGGCAGGCCGGTCTCAGTGTGTCCATGGGTGGGTGTTGTGAACCCGAAGGAGTAAAGTGGCTTGGGTTCATCCTCAGGCTTGGCTGTGGTGGCATAGCTGGGAGGTGCGGAGGCCAGGTTGGGCTGCTGCAACTGTCTGCCCTGAGACTCCTCTATCAGAGACAAAGAAATGTGCTGAATTATATGTATTTATGATAATAGGTTTGAGGAAACTTATTTTATATGAGGTACTTACTCCCATGGTAAAGCTCAAATATATCGTCTGTGATTACCTGAAGCCATGAAGTTTAATACGTCATTAACTGTAACTGTTCGCTAAGTGATGCAGTCATCCTGACTCAGACTGATGCAGGTAGTGCAGGTAGATGACTGTAGGCAACTACTGACCAAGGAAGTACTACTTCTAGGTATCAAGAGGATTAATGATGGCATTGCAGTGAATCGGCAATACAGTGGCTGTCATGTTTCCCCCTCTTGGCCCAGGTTACTTCTTTTCTTTGTGCTTCATATATTCATAGAAAGTTAAAGAAGCATCAAACAAAAGTATAGGAAAGCATTTGGTGGTCTATCCAAAGAGATACGAAATTAATCAGGAGCATCATTGAAAATTCCAAGTGAAAACTTGGCCACCAGGAAATGGAAGCTCAGGATCAGCCTAAAACTGATAATTACAGCAGGCGGATGGCAGTGAAGTACATCTTTGCCATGCCCTAAGTAAGGTATGTGGCAACGGCTAGGCACTAGTCCTACCTCAGGCAAGATCTTGTATGTACTCATGGGAAGTTATCCTCCCTCTCCTGTTTAACTAGATTCCCTATGTATAATCTCCTTGCTTCCCCTGTCTCCCCATCTTTTTGATACAAATGCCTGCTCTTCCTCTTGTGTTGGGGAGCTACTTACCTATGACAGTATTGTCAGCGACAACAGACACTGGGGGGACAGACAAGGGGTCTTGGAGTTTAGGGCTGGTTGTAGTCGTCGTCGCAGTGGTGGTGGTGGATCTTTTCGTCGTTGTTTCTATGGGGGAAAGGCAGGATAACTTTAGTGATGATTAGGTTTCTGATGTCTGTTGTAAGAGCATCTCTTTCTCAACATTTTGCAAAATTTTGTTTTTACATTACTGAGAAGTAGGTAGGCAGGTTGGTACTTAATAAAGAACCCATCCAAGTCACCCTTGTTCACTTGTAAGTACCACAAGGAAAATTCCTCCTTCTAGACACCTTCTGGTACCACTATCAAACCATGTGGTCACCCCTAGATGTCTGCCAATACCAAATATCCCTTATCACTCACCTAGGTTGCAGTCTTTCTTGGAGGAGCCAAGTACCCTGTATCCTGCACGTTGGTCGGTCTCATAGCTGATGACATGGAGACAACCATCTGGGGAGCGGAAACCATACTCACCTCTCGTCTTGCCATTGCCACCTGCCAACACAGTGCAATCATCAGCCACTCCCATTGTATGGAGGACAGTGATGCAATATAAAAGCTACTTCTTATATTGCATCACTTTTAATGAATCTTTCTTTAATCTAGCCTTTAATCTATCAGTGAGACTGGAGAAAGATGATTTCATCCAGATCTTTACCCAATCATTCATATAAATGTTTACTTCACTCTTTTCTCTAGTGACCAATTTTCATCCATATCTACATTTACAGGAGAGATATGATGGATGTGTGTTGTTGGTAAGCATGTGATGTCTGAGCCTGTAAACTCTAAGAAAGAATTAAACTCATCTCTTCTGCTCTCGCCATGTTAGTTGTGAATTATGTTCACTTGTGCATCCAAGAGTGGACCCACAAAGTCCCCTCCATTCATGATCCCTTAGCACAAAAGCCTAATAGTTTAAATCAAATGATGACCTTTGACCTAAAGGTCATGTTTGTGGCTATTCTTTCATACCCAGTGGTCATACTGTCCTACTTGATGGTCATTCATTTATGCTCAAGGGTTGTACTGTCATGCTCAGTGAACAGTGTCATGCTTCAGGGGGTTAATTGGTGCTCTCTCTCTCTCGCACATTGCTAACAGCTTTGGCCCTGACTCCTGTGACCATTGACAGCACTACACTATCCATGTAGTTCATTTTTTTTTGTACTTCAATATAGAAAAACAAGACTTAAGGTGACATCTGTTATTAGTGGAAACAGTTGTTAAATGTTCATAACTCAGAAATTATCACTGTTTACAAGCAAAGAAAATCCTAGTTTAAACTGGAAATGGTATGAAAAATGTAAGTTTTGCAACCAAAATTAAAATTGAATTCATTTTTATTAATGATTCAACAGGAAGTTGTGAATCAATAACCATACAAGGGATTTACATGTGAACACCTTTTTTTGTACTGCACAATTTACAGATGATTGATTTTTTTTTTCATACTTGAGACAATTTCCTGTGTTAGCAAGGCATCACCAGGGAAGGCCACATCTGCTTACAGTCAGTTTTATCAACAGGAATTTACATTTGGAGGCTAGAAATCCTCCCTGCCAGTTTTTACTTTTCCAAAAGAAGGGACAGAGAAGGGGTTAAGTGAAGATTTTCCCTCAAAGGCTTGGTTCTCTGATCTTGATGCTACCTCGCTAATGCAGGAAATGGCAAAAATGTATGAAAAAAATAAAAGAAAAAAGTAGACAGTGAATGGGCGTCAACCAGGATATCATTTAATGTTTTTGTCTCATTATCACCATAGGGTGGGACATCATCATAACGTGGAACCCATAACATATGACTTTTTCATGATCAAAGAGCAGGACACATCTCTACACAATTTCAATATAAGCATGAGGTGTTGGCAAGGCTATCATCATTCCCTATTTGAGACACCCTCTTGACTGTCAAGAACTCTGATGCAAGAGCCATAGTTTTCAGTGCACTTTCCCTAACAGTGACTGCTAGTGTATGTGAAGCAGACAGAGGCAAAGTATTAAGATTCTGTTCCCTTTGTGTCAGCTGCACTAAGTAACATTTGAATTTCCAATTTGAGGCCTTTATTACCTGCCACATTTGTTGAATTACTTGGGGACTGCATGCTTTATGGGGAAAACTAGCAGTTTTTAAAAGTTGAGCCCTTAAATTGAAAGGCTGATGATATTTTTTCAACCAAGGTGCTGGAGATACCAAGAGGTGAATATCTAAAAAATTGGAAGGTAGTCCCTTCTAACAACATCCAAGAAAGCCCATACCTTGGTTCATTCTTCTACAGCAAAAAATTAAATACTTTGATAGTGACATTGCTTGAGAAACTAGACAATGAGTACCAGTACATGTATGTCTCACCTACAACTTATGTCACTGAAATAATTGGGATTTAAAAAACTTTAGAAACTCTGTTAGCAACACGCCTAAGAAGAGGTGACCTGTAGATGTTATGTAAGTGATCAACAATGAATCATGTACGCTGAGCTGCAGAAAGTTTACTGTTACAATGAAGCATTATGTAAAATGGATGCCATTCCAACAAGGAAGATGACTTACTCTTCTGTTCGCTGCGGAAGGGTGAACCACCGACATTGTCACCCTTACCCTGAGGGGAAGCCAAGGTCATCCCCAGCAGCAGTGCCTGCGAAGAACAAAAGCAGTTACACCTTCCTATACTAGTATTTACCATCTGTGTCTTACAATGAAAGAGTTTTTACACTCAAGTTACCCTGTTTTTTTTTTTAACCTTGTTACCTCCTTAACCACCCCATCCATAAACAAATTAAACAACCGTGGTGACATCACACACCCCTTCACTGGGAACCAGTTACTCTCCCCTCTTCCTACTCGTGCACATGCCTTACACCCTTGATAAAACTTTTCACTGCTTCTAGCAACTTACCTCCCACAACATATATTCTTGATACCTTCCACAAAGTTTCTCTATCCACCCTGTCATATGCCTTCTCCAGATCCATAAATGCCACAGACAAATCCATCTGTTTTTCTAAGTATTTCTCACACACATTCTTCAAAGCAAACATCTGATTCACACATCCTCTACCACTTCTGAAACCACACTGCTCCTCCCCAATCTGATGCTCTGTACGTGTCTGCACCCTTTCACTCTATACCTTCCTATATGATTTTCCAGGTACACTTGACAAACTTAAGCCCCCATAGTTTGAACACTCATCTTTATACCCTTTGACTTTATGCAATGGCTCTATACATGCATTTTGCCAATCCTCAGGCACTTCACCATGATCCATACATACAATAATTATCCTTACCAACCAATCAACAACACAGTTACCCCCTTTTTTAATAAAATTCAACTGCAATACCATCCACTCCCACCACCTTGCCAGATTTCATCTTCTGCAAGGCTTTCACCACATCTCTTTTCACTAAACCACTCTTCCTGAACCTCACTTCACATGCTACCTAGACCAAACACTCTATCATCAAACACTTTCAACAGTCCTTCAAAATACTCGCTCCGTCTCCTCCTCTCCATCACTACCTGTACTTACTTCCCCTTTTGCCCCATTCATCAATGTTCCCATTTGTTCTCTTGTCTTTAGAACATTATTACCTCTTTCCAAAACGTCTTTTTATCCTCCCTAAAGTTCAATGATACTCTCTCACCTCAACTCTCAGTTGCCCTTATACATCTCCCAGTCATTTGCACTCCTTCCTTGTAAGTACCATCCAAATACCTCTGTTTTCTCTTTCACTAGCAACTTCATCCCATTACTCACTACCCTTTATGATCTGCCCACCTCCCACCTTCCTCATGCCACGTGCATCTCTTGCACATGCCATCACTGCTTCCATGAATACATCCCTCACCCACTCTCCTCACTTCATTTGCTCTCATCTTTTGCTATTCTGCACTCAATCTCTCGTGGTATTTTCTCGCATAAGTCTCCTTTCCAAGCTTGCTTTCTCTCACTACTTTCTTCTCACCGACATTGTCTCCTCTTTTTTGAAAACCTCTACAAATCTATGCCTCCGCAAGATAGTGATGAGACAACCCCCAGCTGCCTCTCTCATCACATTTACATCCAAAAGTTGCTCTTTTACACGCCTATCACTTGATACATCATCTAATAATGCCCTTTTACCATCTCTCATACTCACATACATATACTCGTTTATACCCCAATCACCAGTCTTTTTTTCAGCACAAATCCACAAGCTTTTCACTATTTCCATTTACAACCCCATGTACACCAATTATACCCTCAACTGCCACTTTACTCGCTTTTGCATTGACATCATCCATCACTAATACCCGGTCTTGTGCCCCAAAACTGCTGACATATTCCTTCAGCTGTTCCCAAAACACTTGCCTTTCATAATCTTTCTTCTCATGAGCTGGTACATAAGCACCAGTAATCACCCATCGTTCGCCACCCTCTTCCAGTTTTACCCGCATCAATCCTTACACTATATCACACACTCCCACACCTCCTGCTTTGGAAGCAGTGCTACTTCTTAAACCTTATGTATATACACACACTTACCAAAGCATACGTCTGGTATCCATTTATGGACCAGTCCCAAAGAAGTTATATATACCTATTCAATACATGTGATGAATTGGATTGACTTGGTACTTTGTGTGATGTGCTGTTAATAGGCTTAACCAAGGCATATGAAGTGTCGAAGTATGATATGTATCCTATGAGGCTTAGCTGTAGAGGATAGGCTTTGGTTTTGATACATTTAAGATGACCATTAGAAAGCAGATTTGTGCAAATGAACAACTGCTCATTCATTCCTGACACTACCTTGCAAAAGCAGAAATCTACATGTATGCTCAAGGATGATGCGAAGGAAACAGAGCAAAGAGGATTCCATCAATTTACGAGGATATTTAGAAAATCTCCAAAGGTGGTCCAAAACATGTCTGATGAAATTCATCCTATATTTAAAGTCAGACCAAAGCATCTTTGACACCTTTAGGTATTTAGGATAATTCTAAAACCACATACACTTTCACTATGTGTAAGGCCCTTGGGGAAAAAAGAGTTAAAAGGTGACGACATAAACCGCCAGAACTGCCATCTGTCGAATGAAGTTGGAATTATACCGAAGTTGCCAGTGCGTAATATACCCTCCAGACGCCTGAGCTTCCCGTCTGTCTAAACTTCAATAAAGTTGTTTGTAAACGTTTTGCGTGAACTGGTACGGGTGAATTTCATAGTGAATTATTTAGGAAATACGGAACACAGCGGTGAAAATACATCGGATATGTTGAACTTGAGTGAAAGGTCTTGCCTGCAAGAGCAACAGCCGATGAACTACCATGAAAAGAAGCCAGCGAGCAGGTGGGTGAATTAACCTTGAGTGAACAATATACCCCACTAATCTATTTGTGATGGTCTGCACGGCTTTGGATATAATGTGTTGTGCAGACAGACAAAAGAAATATAGTTCCTGTAGGTGCAAGTGTTATGTGAGGTGTGTTCTTCCTGAACACTAGAGAGAGACTGATAGATGGTGAGTTCAGTCATGTGAACATCACCAGGGTTTGGCGTGGCGTCAGCTTGGGTAATTAACTGATTAATGAGGAGCTGAGTCGTTATTATCCTGGAAGACAGGGGGCCGTGCGGATATAATAATCACACAATTAACATAAGAAAATTGTTCAGGGATTTAAAGAAACATGATTGTTATTGTTCAAATGGGCACATTGTGATGTAACTTTATTGCGGCGGGATCGCCAATTTATTCCAAAATATGATAAATCCGCAGCAATATCATTACGGAAAACAAGGAAGGTGCTACATAGCCTAATATTGCTTAGATTTAGGGAGACCTAAACACAGGTTCGTTTAGGTTTGGTTCTACTTGAGTGAGTACCATTTTTTTCTTCCACCATATTAACGATGCTTCAGAATTTTATGATTATCATGGCGTCCCTGTGTCGGCTAATGATAATTTGCAGATGATTAGAATATAGAAGTCACAAAACCATTGCGTGATAATAGCAAGCAAGACCTTTTCTGTCGTGCTCCTTTGCCATTTCCCGCGTGAGCGAGGTAGCGTTAAGACCAGACGAAGACAAGACCTCACCCTCCCACATTCATTCCCTTACTGTCATGTGTCATGCACTAAAACCTCAGCACCATATTCACTAAAAGGCTTCACATACCTTTGCATGGTTTTTCCTTGCTTTTTAATGTACCCTAGTTCAGTCCATTGACGGCACGTCATCCCCCGTTTACCATATCGCTTCAATTTACCTTATCCTGTGCACGCTTTCCACCTTCCTACATGAGTGGGCCGCGAGCACTCAATATCTGTTTCACTCCTTCCTTTGTTCTCCAATATGGAGTTGCTGTGAAGTAGGTAATTTTGGGTTTAACGTCTGACGTAACCTTTTATAGCCAAATACAATTTTTCTTTGACCCACTGTCGTAACTTATGTTAGTTCTCTGTTTGGCAGTGTATTCATTTGAGATAGGTTTGTTATCAGGCCTGGGTGG